>NW_028258333.1:8484848-8787878 GCF_053883595.1 Heterocephalus glaber | reverse complement strand
TCCCTCAGCTCACAATTGCAACATGCCAGGCTTGAGAAACTGTAGATGTATGTTCATGTATATACATGCAAGAGTGTTTTATCTAACTCAGGATTCACATCTGGAAATCCAAACTCAAATTAATAATATTAATATGTAACAGGTGATGGAGAGATACTGGTTAAGCAAAGGAAACAGTTAATTAACATATTATTTGATCTTTCTAATGAGAATATGTTAATTATATTACTTTCATAATTGAAAATAAATATCACAGCCCTAAATTAATAAAGTTCATCGACTGGTAAATATTAAATTATCAGGGTCTTTTCTTTTCCACAATTGAACTTATTAAACAAAGCTGTACTACGAAAGGAGAGTCACTTTTCTACGATCCTGCCTGAGCCCTGCAATTATACCTTTACCATCTGGATGGTGCATAGGACACTCTCATGAGCTGATTTCACTTGGGCTTGTTTTATTTATTTTCAGTAGACTTCACTCGCAAATCTACAAATAAGAACTTCCAAAGAAATCAGGGGTTTCTACTGTGGATCACATGAGAGCATTATTCTAGCTCAGTAATATTTACAAAAACAAGTTATAATTTTGAAGTACTGAAAAGTATATGCATTTTGTCGGTACACATTTTAACAAATAGTAGTGTGGAATGAGTACTTTTGATGTATGATTTGAAAATCTATCAGGATTTTCACACTTAATTATGTAAATATCCTATCAATTATTTCTTTGAATTTACTTGTACTTAATTTGTGTTCCATTCTGAAACTTGTTTTTATATATTTTATGTTAGATTTATTTCTACCTTACTGATACATTCTTCAGCTAAAGCAAACTGTTCTTTGACTTGATCGTGAATATTGAAAATATTTTTAAATTTCTACTTCTTTTGAGCTTCTCTTCTCCTTTTTGCATAATGGTCTGTCCTTTCATTTTTTACTTCTATTTTTTTTTAATTTAATTGTTATAGCGAACCTATTTAATGATCTCTTTTTTTGGTGTTGTGTTGATAACTGTATGTTATTTTGTGCATGTGTATTCATTTTCTATTGTGGGTCTTTGATTCTGGCACAACTTTTTAAAAAATATTTATATGCACTGGAATCAGTAGTGAGAGTAAGGATATTGGCACAAACCTTGTACATTGCCACATATAATCTTATCTAATGAAAAGAAATAGTTTTATAAATTTGCGTAAACATTACTTTTTAATTTGTAGTCACTGATTTTATACACTCAATATAAACAACAACACTAAAACATATAGAGTGTTATCTCATTTCTTGAACTTATTTTTTTCCACAAACCTGGGAAAGATGATCATGTTCATGTTCATCACCCAGTGCAGCATTTGCAAACAAACAAATTGCCAAATGCTTGAATTTATGAACCAAATTGTTTGAAAACAAAAGTGTTCATGAATGAAAGTACCACTGTACCTAATACATATTTCATCTTTGCTGCATGCGTTTGTTTTAATTTTCTTTTTCTTTTTGTAAATTTTATTTGTTCATTTTAGGTGTACAATATAATGACATTTATCATTTTTACCTTTACATAATACATCTTGGTTCGTATTTTTTTTCCATTTCCCTGCCCTCCCTTCAACCACTTGACCCCTCCCACTTTACAAAGACATTGTTTCTGTTATTTCCTTTTCTCATATTAATTCAATTCCCTTCTTTCCTTTCCCCTACCCCTCTCACTTCCCCCTTCCCCTTTGCCCCTTTTCTTCCTATTTCACATTATCTATTATACCTTTTGATCCTTATTTACACTTTTAGTTTCTAACACCAGAGAAACTATTCAGTATTTACATGTTTCCTGTTTATTTCACTAAAGCATATTGCCTCAATGTGGATCCATTTAGCTATAAATGTCGCTAATTTCTCATTCTTTATGGCTGAATAGTACTGCATTTTAGAACAAAAATACATCCTCTTTTATCCAGTCTCCAGTTGATGGGCATTTGGGCTGCTTCCAAGTTTTAGCTATTACAAACTGTGCCACTATGAACATGGGTGCACATATATCACTGTAGTATGATTCTTTTAATTCTTTGGGGAAGATACCCAATAGGGTAATAGCTGGGTCAAATGAGACTTCCAGTCCTAGTTCTTTGAGGTATCTCCATACTGATTTCCACAGTGGTTGCACCAGTCTGCACTCCCACCAGCAGTGGAGCAGGGTTCCTCTTACCCCACAGCCCTGCCAGCATTCGTTATTGGTTGATTTCATGATAGCAGCCATTCTTTCTGGGTGTGAGGTGGAATCTCAGTGTTGTTTTCATTTGGATCTCTTGAATGATGAGTGATTATTTTTTTCTTATGTTTATTTACTATTTCTACTTCTTTGAGAAATGTCTGTTCATTTCAGATGCCCATTTTTGGATTGGATCTTTAAATTTGGGAGGTCCTATTTTTTTAAGTTCTTTATATATTCTAGATAGTAGAACTTTGTCTGAGGAACAGCTGGTAATTTTTCCCCCACATTGTAGGTTATGTCTTCATGCTGTGAAGAAGCTTTTTAGTAAGAAGAGATCCCACTTGTTGATTGTTTGTACTAGTTCATGTGCAACTGGGGTTTTGGTCATGAAATCTTTCCCTACTCAGGATCTCGAGTTTGCAAGGTAGGAGAGGCACCACCTAGCTAAATCACTACTCTTTTTTCTTTTTGTGAAAGAATCTCACTATGTACCTCAGGCTGGCCTCATATTTGTGGTGATCCTCTGGTCACAGCCTCTGAAGTGCTGGAATTACAGCCCTGCACCATCACGTCTGGCAAGAGTTTTAACTCCTTATAGCAAATTTTTATCAACCACAAAATTTTAATATTCCTTGTTACTTATGTAAGATTTTTGGTAGATTTCTACTTTTCCCTTTATAGAATTGTTTTCAAGTATTGTGGCTTTCTAAAAATATCTCTATTCTAATTTTATGCCTAAAGGAAACTGAAATTCATGGTTTCTAAACTTAAGATGATGCTGCCAGAACCTGTAACTGTTTTTTTGTTTGCTTGCTTGTTTTCATTTTGTTTTGTTTTCCCTCAAGAATTACTAAGCTAGTTTCAGTTAGAAATGAATTTACTGTCTTAAAGTCCATCCTCCCTTTGTCCCAATTAATTACCTTTTACTTGTTCAAGAGCAGTTGTATTGTACTGTCACTTTTACTTTTTATATATAATTTTCAATTGTTTATAGTGATAAAATGTCTTTATCAATCTACTACTTTATGGTCTTATATTGCATCAGACTTTTCTTTGTAAAAACCAAGATTTCCATTAGATAATCTTTTTTAAATATTCTTTCTGGATAAAAATAATATTATTCTAATATGCATCAATATATTCATGAAGATGCATAGAAAATTTTCCCAAATACAAAATTGAAATATATACTCCAAAACCACTCTTTCTTTGTAATTAATTATAGAGTGATATATTTACCTAGAGGAGAATAAAAGATTTTACCATGGGTATTATATTATCCTCAGAAAATGTGTACTATTATTTTACTGTTTTTTATCCAATGAATATTTGAAACTTATTTGCATTGGACCTCATACAACAGGCATTTAATTTTAAAGTGGAGCCTGAGGGGCTTCAAATACATCCAGTGTTATTTTATTATTTTTTAATTTGGTTTGTTTTATCTTTTCATAAAAATTCAGGTACTTGGTAAAATAATTATGGAATAAAACTGAATCATTTATCTTCCTCTAGGATTCCTTTTTCTTCTGGGCACAGTGTACTTGTCGCTATATCCACAGAAAGTAGAATGGTCTATGTGATGACCACTTGTCTACATTAAATATAATCAATATAAAAATTAAAATAGATAATGCTAATTTTTCATAGTATTTGCTTTGTATTATTGGGGTCCAGCTTGATTACTGTTGACTTTATCTGACAAACTTTATGTCTAGGTGGGACATGTTCAATTCTTACAAATTTGTTGAACACATCCCATGCTCCTATCAGTATGCAGGTCACTCCAGTAGATACAGAGACACGATGGGGGACAGTGACATGAAACCAGTATTCATGGAAACACACCTTCAGCCATAAACTTTGAGAAGGAGTATAAGAAATGATCCTTGCTACATCATGGAGAAAAACGTAGATTTTTATATCTAGGTGGGATGAGAGGGCTCTGAGGAAGGGACAGTCAGGCTAACCCCTTAAAATGTGTTTGATTACTGAAAATGGGGAACTGTGCACAGCAAGGGTGAAAAGCATGTAAACATACTTGGATGGGAAGGAGCATGTGTGTTGAAAGTTCCAAGATTTAGGTACAGTTAACAGTGAATGAACAGTGCAGAGCAGGGAGCTTAAATTAGTCTCAGCAGCGTGCTTATGGTACAGAACATTTTATGCATTGTTTGTGGACTTAATATTCAGATAGAAATCAAGACATTGAAGTTTTTAAAGAAAAGCATGTGCCATTGCTGTACTTATTGATATATTTATTAGGAGGCAATAATTTTTGTTTCTCTACATGAGACTAGACTGAAGGGAACAAGAAGTTCAGAAGAGTAAAATGTAGGTTAATTTCTGGAGAGGAGTTAATATATAATACTAAAGAGGGTAACAAAGTCGCATTTGCTTAATTTTGCATACTAATTCAAAGGTAATATTTCTTTGTATCCTATTATGTATTATGGAGCAAGAACAACACCGTGAGTCATACTTACAATAAACATGTATGTAACAGGAAGTAGAAGGAATTTTAGACAAGTATCCATGATTTTCTACTATGTAAGACTTTGACCTTAACAAATCCAACCTCATAGAACAGATTTTTATTATGCACATTTATAAAGGTGAATGAACAAAATGATAAGATTTTATTTGACTCAACAAGTCACTGTTTCAACCTGAATGATAGTTTTATTAAAAATTGTCAACATGTCATATAAGCCGCTAGATGTGAAGACTATGTTAATCCAACATCCTCAGTGATGGGTGAGACTGAGGTGATGATGGAGTTAGCCTTGAGCAGGAAGGACTGAGTCAAAGTGCAAAGTGGGCAGAAGGGCTGACCATAGACAGCACTGAGAGAAGAGAACAGAAGAACATGACTTCGGTCAACTTACAGAATCAAGAGACCTCAGAGTAACAGTTTGCTGCTACCAGAAAATGCAGCAGGTAATGTGTTGGTTACAAGAGCTCTCTAAGCTAGTGAAGAATACCTGTAATTCCAGGATACTGGAAAACTGAAGCAGGAGGGTAACAAGATCCAGCCTGTGCAATTTAGCAACTTTGGCATAGTGGAATGTTAGGAATTACCCATCCAAAGGTGTCTAAATAGCCTTCAAGAATGACCCAAGCAGGACAAACATTGGAGCACACACTGCAAGTTCAGAAGTAGGAATGGGAATAATGCTAGAGAGCACACAACACAGGCCACAGAGTACAACTCTGTTAAACTGTCAAAAGAGAATACCATCCAGATGTCTACATGTATACACTGAAGGAAGTCTCGGTGAGAGGTGACGCAAAACATATCTAGGACAACATTGGTGGCAGAGAGGATGTATTACCAGTCCTCAAACCTAGCCTGGAGAGGGGAAGGGAACAGATGAAAACCTTTTGAAGGCATAATCGACAAGATTTTGTGCCTATTGAGAATGAGAAAATGACATGCAGGACCATTTGGAGATGGCTAGTGGGATCCCGATGTTATGGAGGGACTGGAAAGGAGCAGGATTGCATCTAGGGGCAAAGAGGATGAAGTTTGGTTCAGATGGGCTGCATCTAGGGTGCTAGGATGCATGGAGATAGAAAGATGAAGAAGGTGTGGAACTTCAGAGGAAAGATTGAAAGAATGAAGATTCAGCAAAACCCATGGACTTCTGGTTCGATATAGAATTCTGAGAAGCACAAAGTTTTAACAGAAAAGAGGAGAATAAGAATACACAGTGACTTAAAAAATATAGTAGAAAAACATCAAATAGAAATAAAATTACTGTAGACAGGAAGAAGAAAGTCTTAAAGAGGAAAGTGAACCACAAATATTATGGTTCAGGGAGAATGAATATAAGAATAACAGTTCATTTTATACTTTCAGGTTATTTTCACCTGAACAGCCTCAGTATTGTTCTGGAGCAGGACCATGTTTAAGAGGCATAACTAGAGAAAGAGAATGGCTCTAAACGAGCATAAATTCATAGACTTTGTACCTTTTAGTCCTTTTAATCCATTTTTAGCCTTTTAAACCAAGATATCTGAAACCATATATTTCTCAACATGCTCATATCTCAAATTCTTGTCATCTGCCTTAATAATTTTTACAATATTTATACTGGTTAGTATTTCCTTGCTAGCTATTGAAGGAAACCATTTTCAATTAGCTTAAAATGAGAAGTGATTACCTTGCATATCTGAAGAATAAAACAGGTTTCAGGCATATGTAGAATCAGAGATGCAAAAAATGTGACTAAGATTTTAACCAATCCCCTAAAGCTTTATAAAAGCTCAAAAATTTGCAAGAAACAAAAGTCCCAAGATTTACAGGCAATGGTTCACTTGCTTTCTACATTCTGGTATTAAAATACAAGCTTCTTTCCTTGAAGCTAGCTATAGAAGAATTTTAACTGACCTAAAATATTAATTCAAATATTTGTATTTTAAGACCCTTCCCATTTCTAGCTAGTAGTTTCTGTTAATTATTAACCTGAGACTTTTGATTGGAAACAACTGACACTAATTTGATAAAAAATAATAAAAGAAAATATAAAATAAGTTATATTCATTTAATTGAAAAAATACTCTCTCTATATAATCTTTTTTATTGACTATTTTCCAAGTCATGCCTGTATCTAATCACAGCCAAATTCCACCATGTAATAAGCATGGAGAAGATGGCTGAATTATCCTAGTGAGTTTAGATCAGTGCTGCTAAACAGCACAGTCTTCAGGGGAGGTCCTCTTTCGTGTCTGTCCTGACCACTATGGCAGTCACAGGCTGCATGTTGCCACTGAACATATGCATTTGAGGAACTGAATGTTTACATTTTATTACTTCCATTGAAATAGCTACTTTTTGCTATCAACAATCACATTGGACAGCGCATGTTTAGACTAATCAAGGGAAACATCTAGCCCAATTTGCAAAGTAAATAGAAAAGTATGTGTGAAAGTCATATAAATAAATAGTTATAAAAAATAAGATTAAATGTTATGGATGTAAAGCCTAATTGTAATATGAAGCAGAGTTAAAAATACTCAGGGAGTCAAACATTTCTCTCTCTCTCTCTTAGTTTCAGTACCCCTTACTGGTTTTGTTCATTTTATTTGTATGTATGTGCATTCAAAAGCAGAGTTTAGTAGACCTTTATTTCTTTAATTTACTCATTATGCTCCCAGATATATTAAATATAACTCGTTTTATTTTAAAGCACACAGAAATTTAGACTAGTTGGAGTGCACTTTCTTTTTTAATTTATTTGCTCACTCCCTTATTTTGAAGAGAGGGATTTTACTTATCAGGTTATATATAGGAAACTAAAAGTAATGATTCATAAACTTGTTCTGGAACATCTTCACTGCTTGGTAATTGCTTGTTCAGTTCATTAGCTGCTTTGCATGCATGGGTTGTTTCTACAATTATATCAAAATTATGAGAAGTATAAAACATGGTTATAGTACTCACTGTGGTGTAAAGTATTTTTAATTAAAATAGAAAAACCATAAGCAGAAAAGAAAAGCTGTAAAAAAGATGTACACATTCTGCTTGAAATTGCATTTTCCTTTACATACAACTTCTGTTGTTGATTTATGGTGAGCCTTTCTTCTTCTTAAACTGGGGTTGCCACTGTTACTCTTCTCTGTACCCTGTTACTGTTGCTGCATTGAATTAAATTGACATTGAAGAATTTTCAATTTTATTACATTTTTAATAAAAATTTAGATAGAGAAGGGTAACAGAATATCTAATAACACAGCAATTATTGGCACAAACAATATCAAGTAAATATTTATATGTTTCTGGGGAGCAACATCAACAGGAGATGCAGCTGTGGGAGAGCAATGAATCCAGAAAGCTGTTAATTTGCACATAAGATATTTCCTATCCTATGCTTTCCAGCTGCAGTTTCCTTAGTGTCTATGAGAAATGTTGAAAACAAGATGAATATATGCTGAATTTGATTTAAAACAAACCTTTAATTTGGTATATGCAATTGTGTGGCATACATCAAGAAGGTATGCATCTATAACTTTCAACCTTCTTTTATATAAGATTCAGGAGAAAGACTCTAAAAATTGTCATGCCCAGACTGAAAATCGGATCACTGAAATCAGTACATCTGAAAATAAAGGCTTACATTAATATTTTTATGGCTACTAAAACGATCTTAAATAAGTATGTAACTTTGAGAACTAGAAGTGTCTAAATTCACTTTACCAAATTAGCAGGGATCTACACAAGGATGACTTGAGTAAAGTGACATGGACCTTTGGCAGAAACTGTTAATTTGTTTAAATGACTCACAATCATAAAATGATGATCATCTTATTGGAACATATTTGTACTTAAGCTTTTTGTATGATTTCATAGACTGCTAAAGGCTCTTGATGAAATTTCTAAATGAAAGCACTCCTCCAATTTTAAAAATATACTGTTAAATGAAAGGGCATTTTTCTGTACATAAATATCTTTAGGTCATCTTTATTATTATATTATGATTAATTTTATTGATGTAATACATATATAATGAGAAAATTAAAGAGTATAGAGTAATAACAACAAAACTGACATTTGTATTTCAGTACTCAAAACCTGTTCTTACAAAAAATAAAGAAACAATAAATAAACAGTGAATTTTGCAATTTAACACGTATATGTATCATATATATATGTGTGTGGTTTACAGTAACCATATTTCATTTTATTCATAAATTATCACTATTAATTCTCCTCTTGACTGTGTTTGTAATACATATTGAACATCCCTAGGCAAAACTATAAAGATTGAAATGTTCAGACTGCTCCTGGTCCAGAGGAAGGGGCTTCTGGGCCATGACCCAGCCTGCCCCTCCCGGCCCAGAGGAAGGGGCTTCCCGGCCATCATCCCTCCTGTCACTCACAGACCAGAGGAAAGGGCTTTTGGGCTGCCACTCCCTCCCAGAGATAAGGGCTTCTGAGCAGCAGTCCCACTGCAACGGGTCTCGAAAAAGGGGCTTGTGGGCCACCATCCCTCCCGCTGGTCCTGGCCCCTGTCCCACCTCCTCCAGTTCAGAGGAGGTGAGCCATGCAGGCACCAACAGCCCCTCCCCTCAGTTGAAATGAGAAGACACATAAATAAGTCTCAAAACCAGACTTCTAGATCACCTACAGCAACCCCAAAGGGAAATTAAATGGAATACTCTGATACTCAAGCACCTGGACCCACTGAACTGGCAACAAAAGGGGATCTGGGAAAAATGAAATCAGAAATAATTTCTCAGATAATAGGAGAGATTGTGCTCCTAGTGCAAGACATGATTAAGAAATCTAGAGAGGAGCTGAGGAACATGATGTAATCCCAACACAGGAAATAAATGGAATCCATAAAACAGATGCAAATAGATTTCCAGGACATGAAAAACTCCATTGAAAGTCTATACAGCAGAATGAAACAATGTGAGGAGAGAATTTCAGATATAGAAGATAAGATTTCAATTAATGACCAAGAAAAGAAAAATTGCTCCAAAATTGTAAGGGACCATGAGAAATCAGTCCAGCAGCTGTTGGACAATGCAAAGAAGAATAACATAAGACTCATTGGAGCCAGAGAAAAAACAAGAGAGAGTGCAGATGACATAAAAATTTCACAGAAGTAATGGCAGAAAACTTCAAAAGCAGGGGAAAAGAACTTGACATACAGATAAGTGAGGCATATAGGACTCCAAATAGCCTTGATCAAGAAAAATCTACACATAGGCATATAATTGTTAAGATTCCAGAAACACAACAGAAGAAAAAATTTCTACAAGCAGTTAGAGAAAAGAAACAAATCACATACAAAGGAAAGCCCATCAGAATCACAGCAGACTTCTCAACACGGACAATCAAGGCAAGAAGAGCTTGGAGTGACATATTCTAAACCATGAAAGAAAACAGCCTCCAACCCAGATTGAGGTACCCTGCAAAACTATCTTTCAGAATTGATGGAGAAATAAGATACTTTCATGACAAAGAACACCTTAGGAACTTCATGATTTCCAAACAGCACTCCAAAGAATTTTACACAATATCCTAGGAACAGACATTGAGGATCACAACCCCAGGAAGCAAAGCACAATGAACCCATCTGGCATGACAAGAAATTAAATGCAAAGGGGGAGAACCCAACAAAAAGTAAAAGTCATGGCAATGAGAAGTCAATATGTTTCAGTTATAACCATGAACGTTAATGGTCTCAATTCACCAGTCAAAAGAAATAGACTGGCAGAATGGGTCAAGAAGCAAAATCCAACAATATGCTGCATACAAGAAACACACTTAATTCAAAAGGAAACTCATAGACTGAAAGTTAAAGGGTGGAAAACAATATTCCATGTGACGGGAACCTGAAAAAAAGCAGGAGTAGCTATCCTCTTTGCAGATCAAGTAGATTTCAAACTAACACTGATTAAGAGAGACAAAGAAGGACACTACATCCTTGTAAAGGGAACAATCTAACAGGAAGACATGACAATGATAAATATCTATGCATCAAACACTAGTGCACCCAACTATATAAAACAAATACTAACAGGCCTGAAAAGTCATACATGCACTAATGCAATTGTAGTGGGGGACCTCAGCACCCCACTGTCACAAATAGATAGATCAACTAGACAAAAAATAAGTAATGAAATACTAGAAATCAATCGAACTCTTGAACAAATGAACTTAACAGATGTTTACAGAGTCTTCCACCCCACAAAATCAGAATACACATTCTTCTCAGCTGCACAAGGGTCATTCTCCAAAATAGACCACATACTCACACATAGAATATGTTTAAGTAAGTGCAAAGGAATTGAAGTTGTCCCCTGTACATTATCAGACCATAGTGCGATGAAATTAGAGATCCATAGCAAAAGAAACTCAAAAAATTTCATAAACACATAGAAATTGAACAACACACTTCTGAATAACCAAACGGTCACAGAGGAAATTAAAGAAGAAATCAGACAGTTCCTTCAATTAAATGTCAATGACAATACAACACATCGGAATCTATGGGACACAATGAAAGCTGTCTTACAAGGGAAATTCATAGCAGTGAATATGCATATTAGGAAAACAGAGAGAGCCCAATTAAACAATGTGATGCTGAACCTCAAGCTTCTAGAAAAAGAATAGCAGGATATACCCAAATCTCACACGAGGGAGGAAATTATAAAGATCAGAGGGGAAATCAATGCAATGGAGACTAAGAGAATGATACAAAAAATCAATGAAGCCAAGAGTTGAAAGAATCAACAAAATTGACAATCCCTTAGCCAACCTTATCAGAAAAAGGAAAGAAAAGGCCCAAATCCATGCAATTAGGAATGAAAAGGATGAAATTGCAACAGACCCAGCAGAAATCTAGAGGATCATCAATACATACTTCCAGAACCTATATGCCAATAAGATGGAAAACACAGAAGAAATGGACAGATTTCTAGATGCATATGAATTACCAAAGTTGAACGAAGAAGATTTAATAATTCTAAACAACCCAATATCAACCAATGTTATTGAAAATGTAACAAAAATCTTATTAACTAAGAAAAGCCTGGGTCCTGATGGCTTCACTCCAGAATTCTACAAGACATTTAGAGAGGAACTACTGCCACTACTGTTTAAACTCTTCAATGAAATTGAAAAGGAAGCAGTACTCCTGAATTCATTCCTGGAAGCAAGCATCACCTTGATCCCCAAAGGAGAGAAAGACCCAATGGAAAGGGAGAACTATAGGCCAATCTCACTAATGAACATAGATGCAAAAATCCTTAATAAGATACTGGCAAATAGAATGCAGAAGATCGTCAAAAAGATCATACACCTTGATCAAGTGGGATTCATCCCAGGGATGCAGGGATGGTTCAACATAGGCAAATCAATCAATGTAATACACTATATCAATAGAGCGAAGGACAAAAATCATATTATTATCTCCATGGACGCAGAAAAAGCATTTGACAAAATCCAACATGCATTTATGATAAAAACCCTACAAAAAATTGGAATAGATGGTCTCTACCTCAAATTGATAAAAGCCATCTATGAAAAACCAACAGCTATTATCACACTAAATGGTCAAAAAATGAAATCCTTCACACTAAAATCAGGAACAAGACAAGGATGTCCACTATGGCTGCTCTTGTTCAATATAGTTTTAGAAACATTAGCCACAGCAATTAGACAAGAGAAAGAAATACAAGGAATAAAGATAGGAAATGAAGAAGTCAAACTGTCATTATTTGCAGATGACATGATACTCTATATAGAAGACCCCAAGAACTCCACCAAAAGTCACCTAGACTTAATAACTGATTTCAGTAAATTAGCTGGTTACAAGGTCAACACACAAAACTCAATAGCTTTCCTCTACACGAGTGACAGACTCACTGAGAGAGAAATAGGGCAAATAATTCCTTTCACAATAGCATCCAAAAAACTGAAATACCTAGGAATAATCCTAACAAAAGAAATCAAAGACCTCTTCTCTGAAAACTATGACACTCTGAAAAGACAGATTGAAGATGATATCAGAAAATGGACAGACATCCCCTGCTCCCGGGTAGGAAGGATTAATGTAGTGAAAATGGCCATATTCTAAAACTGCTATATAGATTCAATGCAATTCCAATTGAGATTCCAGCAACATACATCATGGACCTGGAGAAAACAATCCAAAAATTTATTTGGAACTAGAAGAGACCCAGAATAGTGAAAGCAATTCTAGTTAGCACAGACATGGCAGGGGGTATCACAATCCCCAACCTGCAACTCTACTACAAAGCTACTGTGATAAAAACAGCATGGTACTGGCAAAGAAAGAGACATGTGGACCAGTGGAACAGATTAGTGGATGCAGAAACAACACCAGGCACACTCAGCCATCGTATCTAAAACAAAGGAGCCAAACACCCTCACTGGAGGAAAGATAGCCTCTTTAATAAATGGTGCTGGAAAAATTGGGCTTCAACTTGCCAAAGATTAAAACTGTACCTATATCTCTCGCCATGTATTAAACTAAAATCGAAATGGATTAAAGATCTAAATATTAAAATAGAAATGCTGAACCAGTTGGAACAGAGGTTAGGTAGAACCCTTGAAGACATCGGTGTAGGAAAAGATTTTATGAACAAAACCTCAGTTGCCCGTGAACTAGCACAAACAATCAACAAGTGGGATCACTTCTTATTATAAAGCTTCTGTACAGCAAGAGAAACCACCAGCAGTGTGAAGAGATAACCCACAATGTGGAAAAAAATCTTCACTCGTTTTTCCTCAGACAAAGGTCTACTATCTCCAATCTATAAAGAACTTTAAAAAATCAGACCTCCCAAATTTAAAGACCCAATCAGAAAATGGGCATCTGAAATGAACAGACATTTCTCAGACAAAGAAGTAGAAATCGCAAATAAATACATGAAAAAATGTTCAACATCACTGGTCATTCGAGAGATGCAAATGAAAACAATGCTGAGATTCCACCTAACTCCAGAAAGAATGGCTGCTATCATGAAATCAACCAATAACAAATGCTGGTGGGGCTGTGGGGAAAGAAGAACCCTGCTCCACTGCTGGTGGGAGTGTAGACTGGTGCAACCACTGTGGAAATCAGTATGGAGATACCTCCAAGAACTAGGACTGGAAGTCCCATTTGACCCTGCTATTCCCCTGCTGGGAATTTTCCCCAAAGAATTAAAAAATCATACCTCAGTGATATATGTGCACCCATGTTCATAGCAGCACAGTTTGTGATACCTAAAACTTGGAAACAGCCCAAATGCCCATCAACTGGAGACTGGATAAAGATTTTTTTTTATAAAATGGAGTACTATTCTGCCATAAAAAATGAGAAATTAGAGACATTTATAGCTAAATGGATGCACATTGAGGCGATACTCTTAAGTGAAATAAGTAAGACACACATGTATAAATACCAAATAGTTTCTCTGGTGTGAGAAACTGAAATTATAAATAAGGACTAAAATGTATAATAGGTAATGTGAAATAGGAAGAAAAAGGGCGAAGGGGAAGGAAGTGGGAGGGATGGGGGAAGGAAAGAAGGGAATGGAATTAATATGAGAAAATGGAAAAATAGGAAGAAAATCTTTGTAAATAGGGAGGAATGGAGGGGTTGAAGGGAGGGCTGGGCAAGGGTGAACAATAAGAACCAAGAGAGACTATGTAAAGGTGCAAATTTCCAATGATGAATGTCATTATATTGTATACCTAAAATGTACCAATGATTAGAATGAATAATCAATAATGCAAAATAGGAAGAAAAGGTCCAAAGGGGTGGGAATGGTGGGGGAAAGGAAAGAAAGGATAGGAAAAACAATGAGAAATGGAAGAGATGGAAATAAAGTCTTTGTAAATAGGGAAGGGTGGAGGGGGTGAAGGGAGGGCTAGGAATTGGGAAAAAATAAGAACCAAGATGCATCCTGTAAAGGTGCAAGTTCCAAATGAGAAATGTAATTGTGTTGTATACCTAAAATGTACCAATAAAAGAATTTAAGAAAAATTTTGAAATGTTCAAAAATATACAACTTTTTTTTTGTACTGGGAATCGAACTCAGGGCCTTACACTTTCCAGGCAGGTGCTGTGCTGATGAGCTAAATCCCCAGCCTAATCTGCAACTTTTTAAGCAGTAAAACTACCCCCCAAATGAAAAACTATTCCACACCTGTCATGTTACACGTTGCAGTCTAAAAGCAGGGTCACTAACAGCATTGCATAAAATTAACTCCAGGATTTGTGTCTGAGGTACATCTTAAGCATAAATAAAGTTCCTGTTTAGATTTGTAGCTCCTCCTCATAATAATTCATTATATACATGGAAATATCACAAAATAAAAAAGTCTAAAAATCTGAAATACTGCCTGGTAATTGCTTGTTCAGTTCATTAGCTACTTTGCAGGCATGAGTTCTTTCTACAATTATATCAAAATTATGTAATTTAGCTCATTTTATATTACACCTGGCATTTTTTATTGTAAAACTTAGCAAATGCATGAGACAGGCTTAAATGTTTCAGAGCGGAATCCCTTCTTCATTTTTTAAAATGTATTTTCTTTTGTCACTGTGTGGTAAACAGGATCTTATTTACAAATTTTTTGAAATATTTACTGAAGCATATTTCATTTTAATAGCAATAGGGAAGTGTGGAGGACATGAAGGGCACACAGGTAATGGGGAAAAAATAAGAACCAAGATACATCATGTACAGGTACAAGCACCCAATGATAAATGTAAACATATTGTATACTTAAAATGTGCCAATAAATGAATTTAAGGAAAAAAAGAGCAGACCATGCCAAATTACTTTGGAGAGTTTAAACTTATGTTCACACATCTATGATGGCTTACTATGCTGGGCATTGTTTTTATACTCACTGAACATTTGTATGTCTTCTTTTGATAAATTTCTATCAAGATCTATTGTTTATTTTACTTGTTATTTTTTGTTGTTTAATTCTGTGGTTTACTATATATAATGCATGTATGAATTTTCAAATATTTACTCCCACACTGTATATTTTTGATTCACTCTTCAATTTGTCCATGGGCTAGGAATTTAGCTCAGTGTTTCCACTGCCTGCCTCACAAGGACAAGGTCCCAAGTTTGATCCCGGTATCAAAAAAAAAAAAAAGATTATCCTATTGACTGTTCAGAAGCTTGTGAATCTGATGTAATTCCAGTTGCCTTATTTGACTTTTGTTTCTTTGCTTTGGAGATATTGTTTAGAGTATCTTTGCCCTTTCCAATGTCATAGAACATTTTCCCGATGTTTTTTCCTACTAGTTCCATAGTTTCTGACCTTATATTTAAGTTTAATTCTTTTGAGTTTATTTTTGTAACAGATGAGACATAGAGATTTAGTATAGTTTATCTGCATGTGGAACAGCAATTTTTCTAGTGTCATTTGTTGAAAAAATTTTTTTCAATTTATTAATTTTCCCTGATATATAAAAACACAAAACTTGTATGTGTAAACTGGTACCATGCAATATTTCAATATTTGTACATATTTATAATCTTTAATTTAAATTCAATGTATTTTTAATCTCAAACATTTATTACTACATTATGGTGAAAATATTCAAAATCCTTTCTTTAGCTATATGAAAAGTACAGGACATCATTGTCAGTCTGCAGTCACTGCACTGTGCAGTAGTACACCAGAGCTTCTTGCTTCTATCTAGCAATCATTTAAGACTCAGTGATTACGTCTTTCCCGTCCTCACCTCATTCCCAATTCCTTGCATCTCTGGTAACAAACACTCTAGTCTCTAGCTCTGAGAGATTTATATTTTCTATATTCTATATATGAGTAAAAACAAATGAGAGGAAACTTGCACATTGTTTGTCAAAGTGTAGAGTTTTAAGAATATTATGAAAAACCGTTGAGAAGTTCCTCAAAACCTAAAAATGGAATTACTATAGGGTCCAAAAATTCCACTTTTTGGAATTTACTCCAAGTGAAACTAGATCACATTTCAAAGAGACATCTGTGCATTCATGTTTACCATTAACATGAAGAAAGGAAACGGATACAGCCCGAGTAATGAACTGTTAAAGAAGAACTGATACATAAATTCTGGGCTAAATGCCTTGTCATGTTTTTATACATTGATGAACTGATTGGCTAATATTGTTGGAAATTATTTCATTCAATTTCATGAAATACTTTTCAGTAATTAGAAACATGAAATATTATCACTTGCCCCAATATTCATGGAAATGGAGAGCGTTATGTAAAGTGAAGTAGGGTAGGCACAGGTACTTTATAATTCCACTCATATAAGTGTATAAAAGTAGATATCATGGTATTTGGAAGTAGCATGGTAGCCCCGGGAGGCTGGAAAGATGAAAGGGAGAGAGATGGGAAAGATTAATCATTGGGTGCTCAATCGCTTTGAACAGAAGTAAGAATCTCGTGCACCGTTGCACAGTATGGTGTCTAGAGATTCAAAAAATGTGCTATATATTTAACAAAGCTAAAAGAAAGAATTTTGAATACTTTCCTCATAAAATAGTGAAAATACATGTGGAAATAGGCATGTTTAACTGGATTACACTGTGTTGTTGCTATTTCTTTTTTTCTTTTTGCTGTTGTTGCTATTTCTCACATTAGATACTCTGCTGTGTGTCCTGATAGCTCACTATTTTCTATTGGATGATTAGATTGAACACCTTTGAGCCTGGTTATTTTAACACATGCATATCTTCTTCTATAAAGTGAATATTAATGTTTTGTGTACTTTTGTGTGTGTGCTACTGGTGATTGAACTTGGGCCTTTTTTATTGAGCTACATTTCCAGCCATCTTTGTTTGTTTGTTTATTTTAAGAAAGGGTCAAAAATGCCCTGCTGAGAGCCTCAGTGAGCTGGAACTCCCTATCCCCCTGCCTCAGCTTCTGGGTTGCTGGCGGTCTGCACCACCGTTTCCAACTTTGTGCTCATTTCTGGTTGGCTTTTTCGTTTTGTATTTATAAACGCTGGAGGCCATTTACATGTGCTGGACACTAGGCTTCTGTTCTATGGTTTAGAACACCCATTCCAGTTTCTAGCTTGTCTTTTCATTCATACTGACTTCCATGAGTCAAACTCTTAAATTTTGATAAGGTACAGTTTATTCATTTTAAGTTTCATGCAGCACATTTTTGGTGTCAAGTCTAAAAGCACTTCTAGTTTAGATCCAAAGATTTTCCTTTTTCTATTCAAAAAGTGTTGTATAGGTTTAGGTTTCCACCCTGAAGATAGTTTTTGTACGCTGTGTGATGTTTAGGTCTGTTTTCATTTTATGCCTGACTTGTATCCAATTGATCCTGTATCATTTGTTCAAAAGGATATGCTTCCTCTTTTTTGTTAGTTTCTCACCTTTATTAATATTAATTTAATCACACTTATGTGAGTAATCTATGTTCCATTAATGTATGTCTCTCCCTCCATTGATAATGCACCCCATTGGTTATTGTGGCTAGATAGTCATTGTTAATATCAAACGAAATAACTATTTCAATTTTCTTTTCCTTGTCAAAAGTGTGTTAAGTAATTTAGATCCACTGTCTTTCCATAAAAAAATTGAACATAAATTTCTTTCTCTATGTAAAAAAATACTTCTTGAGATTTTGGTAGACAATGAAGTAACCCTGTAAATGTGGCAAGAATTGAATTTTTGCTGTGATAAGGCTTCCAATTCAAGAATATGAGCATTTCATTTATTTTATTTGTCTTTGATTCTTTTCAACAATTTGTAGTTATGAGTATCCAGTGCAAAATACTCTCTTTTTTGTGTGATTGCCCATGCTCTTGTGCTTTCATTTCAGTTTTGAAATTTTAATTATTCATATTGATTTGTTATTGTTGAGTTTTATTTTGTCAACTAGCTGAGCTTAGTGTTTTCAGTAGTTGAAGCTTGTTTGGTTCTCTTTTTTCCTTCTATTTTCCCCTATTCTCTCTCTTTCTCTTATCTCTTTCCCTCTGTGTTGGAATTTTCTACACAGCTAATAATGTCTTCTACAGACAGGGAGGATTTTTTGTTGGTGTTTGATTTGTCTGTAAATAGAGTGGGCACTTACCTTGTTTGGGGTGGTAGGGGAAAAGATTCAGGTTTTTACTAATAGGATAATGTTAATGGTAGATTTTTTATATGTGTTCTTAGTCAAATGAACAAATTGAACTAACTCCTCTCTGTAATTTGCTCAATTTTTATCATGAATATAGGTTAGAGTTTTTCCATCAATTGATATTGTCATATATCCTTATCATTCTTAGATTAGTGACATGATTATTCTGTTAGATTTTTTTAAGTCAAGCCAACCTTGCAAAGCTGGGCTAAATTCCATGTTGTGTTTTATACATTGCTGAATTAATTGGCTAATACTTTTGAGAATTATTTCATTCAATTTCATAAGTTAACAAGGACCTTCTTTAGTTTTTCTTTTTGTTCCTTGTACTGTCTTTTTCTAATTTTGATTTCAAAGTCATATTGGCTCACACAACTACTTGAGGAACATTCCTTCTGATAAATTCTGGAAGATATTTTATAAAACCAATATTAATTATTTAAATATTTGGCCAGGGATTGAACTCAGGACCTAGAGTTTGCCAGGCAGGGATGGCACAGGTTTCCTTTTTCTTGTCTCTGATAATTTTTGCTCAGTATTTTTTCTCTGACTTTTTCTGATTGGGCAAGTTACACTCTTCTTTCCTCAAGTTAATTAATTCTATTCTCAATCATCTCAAATCTAGTAAGAAAACTGTCAGGTAGTATTTTTATTACAGTTACTTTGTTTTACTATTTGATAATTTCCATTTGGTTATTTTTATAAATTATTTTTCTTTTCTGAGATATTAGATTTATTGCAATAAAATCCAAAATTCATTAACAAATATTTTTCTCAAACTTAATTTAAAAATCCCTGTCAAGTAATTTCAACAATTCTGTCTTCTTAGTGTTGGCATCTCAAATATTGTCAATTCTCCTTTGGGTTGTAATTGTCTTTGTTCTTAATAGAACTAGTGATTTTTTAATTAACTCCTTTAAATTATTTGCATTTATAAAAAATTCACTGTCCATTTTTAGATGCTCTGTTTTAATAATCAATAACTTCATTTAGGGTTAGCCTTTGGGTACTGACTAATGTTATTGTACTGTGGAAGTATTTCATCCAAAACCCATATTATTTTGTGGTTCATGTGGCAGCACACTTTCAGGACCTATGTGGTTGGATTTTGATCTGCTTACTCTATGTAGGTTGACTGGGCCCCCCATTCATCCAAGGTAAATCTGCCCAAGGTGGATAATCTGTTTTCCATATACCAAATTCTAGCTATCTCTTGGTGAACAAGTCATGCATGATGTCCAAATTCTCTGGTGTTCTTAGGTGGAATTTTGCCCTCAAAACCATCAAGTCAAGGAGGATCAAAATGTGCTATATCTGTCCAGCTAAGTATGTAACTCCCTCAGTAGTTCTTGGTAAGCAAAAGCAAAATTCAGTATCTATGAGAAGCACAGTGTTTTATTGGATGGTTATTCTTGTTGGTGCTCCCAATTGATCTCTTTGCTAGAGTTATTACACTTGCCTATATTTTCAGAAGTATGACTGAATGATGTGAAAAAGGAGTGGACTTAATTAGCATGCATTCTGTTATGTAGTTAAGGGTCAGGGCACACCAGGTATAGACCTTCGGTTGGTTCAAGGGATATATAATGTAAGACCTAGGTTTATAAACAAGCCCTCCTTCTTTTTTGCTGACTTTCAGAATTCACCTATATATGTCCCTTGTTACAGTTCAGGGCTTAGTATTGTGCTCTGTACAAGAAATAGGGAAACATGAATTTACTCCCTCTTACTTTAACTAGAAGTCTGGTATATATTCTGCTCAGTAAATCATCTTATTTATCAATTTGAAGTCCTTATTTATCAATATATATTAAAAAGGGGGAATTTCTGGCCAAGTGGGATGACACATGCTTGTAATCCCAGCGCTTGAGAGGTTGAGGCAAAAGGATCACCACAAGTTTGAGCCCAGCCTGGACTAATTAGTGAGTTCAAGGCCAACCTGAACTACATAGCAAGATGCTTCTTCAAAAAACAAAATTAAACTAAAGTATGGGGGGAGGGGATTCTTCCAAAATATTCCATGCATGCCTCTAAAAAATGATACTAATATATTATATTAAAAAATATTTATCTACAGTTTGCATCAGCCAGGATTATCCAGAACAATATAAGCAACAGGGAATTTACATAGAAAGAAAAAGGTTAAAGAAGGGGACAGAACAATGGATTTTGGATGTATGTGAATTGGCATACAGGATTACGGAGAACAATAGATCCCATGCTCTGCTATCTGCTAAGCTGTCAAACCAGTAACCCGATTAGAAAAGCCTCAGAATCAAGAGCGGTTATGTCTGGTGGCAGGAGAAGAGGGATGTTGCACCTCAGACAGAGAGAAAGCATTCATCCTGGCTCCACAGTTTACTTGTTTCGGGGTATTCATTATATTTGATGATGCTCACCCACATTGGTGAGCATAGATCTTATGTACCCAAATGTAATTTCAAAGGTTAGTGCCTTCTGGAAGTGTGCTCACAAACACACAAAGAAGGAGTATAACTAAGGATTACCAGCTACTGAGATAATCTTTAAACTCAAATAGAATGAGAAATAAATGTAACCATCATTTTATTGATTATTCAGTTTGTTATATTTTATGATTCAATGCAGTCTGTAGCACTATTTCAAGTGAAATTCAGTTTACTGAGTTGCAGCTGAATCTTAGTAATTCTACTTGGACACTGAGAGAGAAGATTTAGTCCATTCATATATAAATAGTAAGTTACACTTCACATGGATGAATGCTGTGTTCTGAGCTACTTCTCCTGTTGTATCATCTAGGAATTCATTTAAGATATGGGGAATTTGATTCCCAAATTTATTATTTTCCAATTAAGAGTTTGCTTTTCACAAGTGCCTGGGTTTTCCTAAATGTTTCTTCCCAAAATTTACAGCAATCAAGTTTTACCTCTTTTCGGAATGCATCCAAATTGGTATCAGTTTGTCCATCCTTCATCTTAAACCTATTCACAGGCCTTTTTTCAGGAGTAAAATACAGCTGCTTTTCCTTTGTAGTCATCTCTATGTTTCCAAAGGCTATGTTGTAGACAATTATATATGTTTCCTTAATTTTGAATTTCACTCACTAAATGCTTCATTTTCCTCTTCCTAATAAGAACAAACCCCACAATGAATTCAACCCTGGAAAAGGAAGCTTTTATGCTGTAATCTCTCTAAGTAATAAGCTCTAAGTAAATAAACTTCCATTTTAATCTAGACAGGCTTAGATTATATTGGGTTTCCCATAATGAAAAGTAAAATAAAACATAAAATAAAAATTGATCATGGATTTATATTCACCCTACTTCTGGAGCAATCAAAATTAGCTGTAATGCAGTTCCATGAGTATTAGTACATTGTTTTAAAACAACCCTTAAGAGAATACAGCAAATTGCATAACACTTTTTTAATAATTATATTTCCAGGGCTGGAGATTTAGCTCAGTGGTTCTGGCGCCTGCTTTGCAAGCAGAAGGACATAAGTTCGATCCCCAGCACCATAAAAAAATAATAATAATAATAATTATATTTCCAAATCTGAAGTTAGAAAATATGAATAACTGAAAATTACTTTAGTTTAGACTTAGGCTTAAAATGTGTGCTAGCAGAATATTTTCATAAAATTCAGATGTATTACCATTTACTTATAATACATGACAAAAGGCATTTACAAATTTTAAATTCCTTAGCATTCTCCCAAAAAGTAGGTTATTGTAAAACACCACAAAATAAGTGAAGGTGCAGCAAATACTGTAGAAGTGTGGGAAATATCTTGCTGAATTTTTCAGAGTATTGACTTGCTTCAGCTAGTGTAAATGAATAAGTAAATCTATTTCTTTTCCTCCTACATCTATCACATTTCTTGTGAGAATTTGATTCACATTTGGAGTTGGAAATCGAAAATAAGAATAGAGCACTATTTGGCTTCTGCTGTGTCAGATAATTACTATCAAAATTTTGTAACTGAAAGCCAATTGGGACTGGAACTGTGTTTTTGTTCCTGTGTAACAGAATTTCTATCATGTGCAACTACAGAATTAGACTGATAGTGCTGGAAGTTACCTCTCCACTTGGGAAGTATGACTAGCTTACCCAGTTGCAAGTGATAGGAAAGCTGTTAAAAGAATGATAATTCTAGAAAGTTAGCAGGGCCCTTTGTGTATGCAGTACATTTCTGTTATGACTATAAGAATAGAAAATTCAACATGTATGAAAAGAAATGTTTCTATCTGCCTGTATGAAGAATTACGTTGAGCAGGTTTGTGTATTTGTGTGCATATATTTGAAAAACCAGGCACTTTATTAGGCTTCCTGAGAGCCCACAAATCTGTGTAGCATGAGTCCCTGCTTTGTATGAGAGGCCTAGAATTTTGCATATAGTATTCTTCATCACAATATGCAGTGCCATTCTCATTTCTAAATAAGTAAACTGGCTATATAATAAAATTCTATGGGGTGATGACTTAGAAATTTACACCTCCAACACAAAAGTCTTTCTGAGCCTCAGATTCCTTTACGTAATATAAACGTAACATTTATTTCTAAAGGCTTTGTTGTTATCTCAAAATTAACCTACACTAAGTTAGACTGGGGGTCGCTCTCCTACCAGTAGCTCAAATGTGGTTTTCCTCCTCTTTTGAGTAATTATACCACTGTCCACCCAGATGTTTGGTGAACACACCTAAGAATCATTCCTGACCCCTCTTCACACTAGCTGTTATCTAAACCCAAAATACTAGTGAATCCTGTCAACTCCTCATCTAAAAATATTTCTCAAATCTGTTGGGGTCTCTGTTTTTACCCACTGTCTCCACTCTACTTCACTCTGCCATCATCTTTCACCAGAAATACTGCAACAGCTTCCTAATTCAGTTCACCACTCTTTTTTGGCACCACGTCTGCCCTTCATCCACCACCGAGGTTGATCTGTCTCTGAACAGATATCTGATCACATCTTCCTAAGGCTGAAAGTCCTCCAGTAGCTTGAAAATGCACTAGGCTTATATTCTAAATCTTGCTATAGAGCAAACCACATGAGCCACTCCTCCCCTTAACTTCTTCAGAGTCCCTTGCTCTTTATCTCTTCATATAAAAACTTCCATCATTTCTTTATAGAATATTTCTTTCAGTTTCTCACACTAGAGAAACTACTCAGTATTTACACATGTGTGTCCTATTTATTTCACTTAAGAGTATGACCTCAATGTCCATCCATTTATGCATCTATTCAGCTATAAACGTCTCTAGTTTCTTGTTCTTTATGGTTGAGTAGGACTCCATTTTATAAAAAAAAAACACCAAAAAACAAAAAAACACATCTTCTTTATCCAATTTCCGGTTGATGGGCACTTGGGCTGTTTCCAAGCTTTTGCTATTACGAACTGTGCCGTAATAAACATGGGTGCAGATATATCACTGTGGTAAGATTCTTTGAATTCTTTGGGAAGATACCGAGCAGGGGGATAGCTGGGTCAAATGGGACTTCTGAACCTAGTTCTATGAAGTACCTCCATGCTGATTTCCACAGTGGTTGCTCCAGTCTGCATTCCCACCAACAATGGAGAAGGATTGCTTTCTCCCCACACCCCCGCCAGCATTTGTTATTGGTTGATTTCTTGATAGCAGCCACTCTTTCTGGGGTGAGGTAGAATCTCAGTGTTGTTTTCATCTGCATCTCTCGAATAACCATTGATGTTGAACATTTTATCATATATTTATTTGTTCTTTTACTTCTTTGTCTGAGAAATTTCTGTTCATTTCAGATGCCCATCTTTTAATTGGGTCTTTGAATTTGGGGGTCTGATTATTTTCAGTTCTTTATATATTTTAGATAGTAGCTCTTTGTCTAAGGTACAGTGGCTGAAAATTTTTTCCCATATTGTAGGTTGTCTCTTAGCTCTGTTGGTGGTTTCTCTTGCAGGGAAGAAGCTTTTTAATAAGACAAGATCCCAGTTGTTGATTCTTTGTGTAAGTTCCCATGCTACTGAGATTTTGTTCATAAAGTCTTTTCCTATACTAATATCTTCAAGAGTTCTACCTAAATTATCTTCCAGTAAATTTAGTATTTCTGTCCTAATATTTAAATCTTTAATCCACTTCAATATTACTTTAGTGCATGGTGATAGGTATGGGTCTAGTTTTAATCTCTGGCAGGTTGAAATCCAGTTTTTCCAACATCATTTATTAAATAGGCTATCTTTCCTCCAATGAGGATGGTTGGCTCCTTTGTCAAAGATGAGGAGGCTGAGCGTATCTGTAGTTCTTTCTGCATCTTCTAATCTATTCCACTGACTCTCAGGTCTGTTTCTTTGCCAATACCATGCTGGTTTTATCACACTAGCTTTGTAGTATAGTTTCAAGTTGGGAATTGTAATACCTCCCCCCGTAACTCTGTTGCCTAAAATTTATTTTGCTCTTCTAGGTCTCTTCTGGTTCCAAATGAATTTTTGGATTGTTTTCTCTAGTTCTGTGAAATATATTGTTGGAATTTCAATTGGGATTGCATTAAACCTATATAATAGTTTCAGAAATATGGCCATTTTCACTATATTGATTCTTCCTACACAGGAACAAGGGATGTCTTTCCATTTTCTTATATCCTCCCCAATCTCCTTTTTCAAAGTGCTCTATATATCAGTGTAGAGGTCTTTGGCTTCCTTTGTTAGACTGACTCTCAGATATTTCATTTTTTTGGATGCTATTGTAAAAGGAATCATTTCCCCAATTTCTCTCTCAGTGAGTCTATTATTTGTATAAAAAAAAGCTATTGTTTTTTCACTGTTGACCTTCTATCCAGCTACTCTACTGAATATTTCAATTAAGTCTAGAAGTCCTATGGCACAGTATTTTGTGTATTCTTTTATTTCCCCCAATTAAGTTTATTGGTACATTTTAGGTATAAAATACAGTAACATTCATCATTGGGGTCTCGTATCATTACATGAGTATCTTGTTTCTTATTTTTTCCCCTTCCCCTGCCCTCCCTTCACCCCCTCCACCCTTCCCTATTTGCAAAGACCTTGTTTCCATTCTTTTCCTTTTCTCTTATTTTTTCTTTCCCTTCTTTCCTTTCCCCTACCCCCTACTTTCCCCTGCTCCTTTAGACCTTTACTTCATATTACACAATATTTATTATACATTTTTAAAATTATAATATCAAGATCTAGGAGGCATAACCACAGATTTCACAGAATTTAAAAGGATATAGAAAGCATATTACAAAAATCTTTTTTGAAATCAATTTGACAACTTCTAAGAAGCACCTTGGAAGACAAATTAATGAAACTAACTCTGGAGGATATATAAAATTTGAATAGCACCTATTAAAGAAAGTATATTCCTAGCTTGAAAAACCTACCTATATGACAACAGCAGGCTCATATACATTTTAACTGATAAATTATATCAAACATTTAAAACAGAAAAAAAGAAGGAACAGTTCTCCCCTCATTTTAGGAAATCGATATTATGCTAATACTAAAACTGAATAAAGATAATGGAAGAAAAAAGTATGAACATAGACATTTGTTTAACAAAACAAACTATTAGAAGTTACATCTGGCAGTAAGTAGAAAGTGGTTCTATTATTGAGATGGCAGTGTCGGTTCAGCATTGAAAGATCCACCCCCAAAAGTCATCATTTTCACAGAGGAAAGGAAAAAGCCATATGATCCAGTCACTAGTTGGAGAAAAATTATTGGACTAAATTCTACAGCTGTTCATGGTGAAAGCTATCAGGAGACTATAAGTAGAACAGAACCTTCTCAACAGATCAAAGATATGTACTCCATACTTCCAGCAAAAACACCTAATATGAACGGAGAAAATACAATACTTTATCCCTAAGGTGGGGAACAAGGGCTGATGTGCCTACTCTTCATCTGTCCATTAAACTTTGAAACATAGGCCTAAACCAAAATAGTCTGGCAATAAAATGACACAGTTAGGATCAGCAAGGTAGAAGCAAAATCTTTATATGTAGATGAAAGGATCATCTACAGAGAAAATACTAAGAAATCTCTAGGAGCCCCTAGAACTTGTATTTGAATTTAGCAGGATTAGAAAACACAAGGTATACATAAAAATTCAGGTCTATGTATACTTGCTATAAATGAAGAATTGGATATTGAAATTTAAAAGTTATGTAAGAGTACAAAGGACCTAGAAAAGTAAAAAGATAAAGAAATAAAACAGTGTTGGAAGATACTTAGTACCTAATTTTAAGACTTCCTCTAAAGCTACAGTAATTAAGGCAATTTGGGTGTAAGGAAAGGCATATAGATCAGTGGAGTAAAACAGAAAATCTAGAAATAGAACCACATATATATGCTCCACTGAATTTTGAAAGTTTTCAGTTTTGACCATTTAGTATGATATTGCCTGTTGGTTTTTCATAGATAGCCTTAATCAAGTTGAGATAATGACCTTGTATTCCAATTTTCTGTAGGGTTTTTATCATGAATGGGTGTTGGATTTTGTCAAATGTCTTTTCTGCATCTATTGAGATGATCATATGGTTTTTGTCCTTGACTTTGTTAATATAGTGTATTACATTTATTGATTTATGAATGTTGAACCATCCTTGGATCCCTGGGATAAATCCGACTTGGTCAGGGTGTATGATCTTCTTGATGATCCTTTGTATTCTGTTTGTCATTAACTTGTTGGGGATTTTTGCATCAATATTCATTGAGGAAATTGGCCTGTAGTTCTCTTTTTGAGTTGTATCTTTCCCTGGTTTGGAAATCAAATTAACATTTACTTCCAGGAATGAATTTGGAAGCTTTGTATCCCTTTCAATTTCCTTGATGAGTTTAAAGCTTAATAATGATAGTTCTTCTTTAAATGTCTTATAGAATTCAGCAGTGAAGCCATCAGGACCTGGGCTTTTCTTTGTTGGTAAATTATTTATTACACTTTTAATTTCACTTATTGTAATTGGGGTGTTTAGAATTTCTGTATCTTCTTCATTTAACTTTGGTAATTCATATGTATTTAGGAATCTGCCTATTTCTTCTGTTTTTTTTCCATTTTATTAGAGTACAGGTTCTCTAAGTAGGTATTGATGATGCTTTGGATTTCTCCTGGATCTCTTGTGACTTCACCTTTCTAATTCTTGATGCATGGATTTGAACCTTTTCTTTCCTTTTTTGGATAAGGTTTAGCTAAGAGTTTATAAACCAACTCTTTAATTCATTAATTTTTTGTATCATTCTCTTAGTCTCCACTGCATTGATTTCTACTCTGATCTTTATAATTTCCTCTCTTACACGAGCTTTGGGTTTGTTATGCTCTTCTTCTTGTAGGAGCTTGAGGTTCTGCATTAGATTATTTATTTGAGTTATCTCTGTTTTCCTAATATTGGCATTGACTGCTATGAATTTCCAGCATAGAACTGCTTTCATTGTGTCCCATAGATTCCTGTATGTTGTACTGGCATTATCATTTACTTGTAGAAATTGTCTAATTTCTTCTTTAATTTCCTCTGTGACCCATTTGTTTTTCAGGAGGGTGTTTTTTAATTTCCATGTTTTTGTGGGAGTTTTGCAGTTTCCTATGTCATTGACCTCCAATTTTATTGCACTATAGCCTGATAATATACAGGGCTTAACTTCAATTCTTTTACATTTAATTAGACATGTTCTATGCACTAGCATGCAGTCTATTTTAGAGAATAACCCATGTGCAGCTGAAAAGAATGTGTATTCTGATTTTGTGGGGTGGAACACTCTGTAAACATACATTAAGTTCATTTGTTCAATAGGTTGGTTCAGTTCTAGAATTTCATGTTAATTTTTGTCTAATTGTGATAGAGGGGTGTTGAGGTCCCCCACTACAACTGTATTAAAGCTTATTTGGTTTTTCATGTCCATTAATATTTGTTTTGTATATTTGGGGGTATTCATATTTGGTGCATATATATTTATGATTGTCATCACTTCCTCTTGGATTGTTGCCTTCACAAGGATGTAGTGACCATCTTTGTCTCTCTTAATTAATTTTGGTTTTATGTCTAGTTTGTCTGCTAATAGAATTACTACCCCCTGCTTTTTTCTGGGTTCCTGTGGTGTGGTGAACTGTTTTGCATCCTTTTACTTTCAGTCTATGTATTTCTTTTTGAGTTAGGTGTGTTTCTTGTATACAACATATTGTTGGATTTTGCTTCTTAATCCATTTTGTCAGTCTATTTCTTTTGATTGGTGAATTAAGGCCATTAACATTGATAGTTATAATTGATAGATATTGACTCATCCTTGTCATGATGTTTTACTATTATTGGTTCTTTTATTGGATTTTGTTTTGGGTTTTTTTCCCATTTGCTTTAGCTTCTTACCTTGCCTGATCGCTTCCTTCTGCGGGGCATCATGGAGTTGTGATCCTCATTGTCTTTTTATAAGCTATTACTTAGTATTGTTTGGAGTGCAGTTCTGGTATTCATGAAATTTCTCAGTGAAATTTCTTGTGAAAGTACCTAATTTCCCCATCGATTTTGAAAAATAATTTTGCAGGATAGAATAGTCTAGGTTGTAAGTTATTTTCTTTTAGGTCTTGAAGTACTTTACTCCAGGCTCTCCTTGACTTGATGGTTTGTGTTGAAAAATCTGCTGTGATTCTGATGAGGGTTCTTTTATAGGTGGTTTGTTTCTCTTCTCTAACTGCCTGTAGGATTTTGTTCTTCTGTTGGGTTTCTGGGATCTTGATTATTATGTTTCTAGGCATAGATTTTTTTTGATCATGGCTAATTGGAGTTTTATATGCCTCGCTTGTCTGCATGTCCAATTCTCCACCTCTGTCTAGGAAGTGTTCTACTATTACTTCTGTGAACAGATTTTTTATGTCAATTGTATTTTCTCCTGTTTTTTCATGGACTCCTATCAGTCTTATGTTATTCTTTCTTGGATCATCTAGCAGCTTCTGGATTGATTTCTCATGGTCCCTTACTATTTTTAAGAAATTTCTGTTTTCATGGTCCTTCACTGCGATCCTGTCTTCTATATCTCATATTCCATCTTCAGATTCCCTCAATCTGCTCTGCATGCTTTCAATGGAGTTTTAAATCTCCTGAATATCTGTTTGAAGCTGTTTCATGGATTCCATTTCTTTCTTATGTTGGGTGATCATGGTTTCTATTTCTTTTTTATGCTAGGCATTCATAGCTTCCAGCATATTTCTGAGCTCATCTATTTATTTATTTATTTATTTGTTTTGTTCTAGATCCTCTAATTATGTATTTCACTCTGCTCACCATCTCTGTAGTTATCTGGGAAATTATTTCTGCTTTGAATTTTTCTAGAGCCTCATTCATCTGTTTTGTTACTTCCTGTGCTATCAATTCAGGGTGTCCAGGTGGTCGATTATCAGACTTTTCCACCTTGTTTTCCCCAGGAATTGCCTTTTGTGGGGTGGAAGCCTGAGTTTGTGACTTGCTTAAATGTCTTTTCATTTTTGTTTTTGGTACTGTCAGTTATAAGTCAATGAGTCCCAGGAAGCCAGTCACAGACCCATGAGATTCAGACAGACTTCTGGTTGTGAGTCCCAAATTGAGCTTCCCACCCTCCCATAGGGCTGAACTCCCCAAGGCTCTTACTACAGGTTCCAGCTGTCTTTCCCCTGAAAATATTCCAGGATCAAATGGGAGGTGATGATCCCTCCAACTTACCAAGTACAGCAGCCCGGTGTGCCTATCTTGCAGAGATTATCTTAACTTTTCTAGTGGGCTTCAGTTTTCATCAGGGAGCCTGAGAGAGGCCTGCTCCACACTCTTCACCTCTGCAACTCAGGACAATGGACTTTATGTTCCTCTGTGCCTCTGTAGTGTGGAACCAAGTAACTGTACAGCCAAAAGGCCAGAGGTGGGGGAAGGGGGCTATTGTTACAGGTGCCCATGCAGCCAAGCTGGGGGCTGGTGGGCCTGAGGAGGGGTGTTTGTCCTCATGGTCTCCTGGATGCTAGTGGGTGGGGCAAGCCAGAAGGAGCAGGACACATCTACCCAGGTCTGACTGCAAGGCCAAACTCTATTTTTAAATTTTTTAATCTACCTTGATCTTGGACTTGAGGGTTTTTTTCACGTCCTCCTGACTGTTGCTTTGATTCTTCTAAGTTTCATGATAGATTTTGACGTTGTTTTTGTTAAACAGTCTTAAGTCCATGAGAGGCTCACAATATCTCATTCCATCATACGGATGCTAGAGTTTATGTGAGCCAAAGAACAGCTGTCCCTGGTGACTCACTGAGACTCTAGTGTTACCTTCAAGTGCACTTTACTGCATGGCCCAATATGAAGTGTATGTTTAAGGGAAATGTTACTTGTCTGGATGGAATGGAATCAAGATACAGAGGAGTTAGAGTTCAAATGTATGGTATCTGGGCTCATAAATGTTAAATTTTAGAACTAGAGGAAATTTAATCTGCTTTATTTTCCCCCTTTTAGGACTAGAGTCCTGTATAAGCAAAATAATGCTTGGAAATATAAGTCAATACTAGGGAGCAAACTTATTTGTATGGAGTCATCAATCTCAGACCTCATTAACACATTAGAAAATAATCCTTCTACTTGAGATTTCATTTTCAAAATGTAGGTAAAGGAACCCTGTTAATTCTACAAAATAATATACAAAATAAAATAACATTAAATATCTATCTGGGGTCTAAATAAAGCACAAGGTACACACATAATTGTCTGTCACTTTGATTTTTGAGTCTCCACACAGTTGAGTCATTTTAATTTAGAAATAATTGAATATTTTTATGTTATTCTTATCATTTTTAATGACAATTGATTTTACTTTTCTAAACTTATTCTTCTATTTTGTGACATTCCTTGTAGGCATACCAGGAAACAAAACTGGTTCATAAAGGCTTTTAATAATTTTTTATTTTGTAATTTTGTCATTATTAGTTCTTCTACAGAATAATGCTACTATGCGAAAGTCATCTGCATTTTTTCTGAGCTTCATTTTCTCTAGTTCTTAATATTTTACAGTGAGCAATAGTATATACATAAATGTAAAAAATCCCATCAAATATTTCAGAATATTTTATACTCTTTGAAATACAAAAAACAAAAATTGAATATTCGTTATTGCTGAGTTCCTGGATTTTAATGGAATACATGATCAGAAATTGAATATTCATTGCTAAGTGTAAATGTGAGAACTGCCTTAATTGTGGCATTTTAGAATATAATGATTTATAGATGTGTTTCGTATTATTTCACAATTAGTGTGCATTAATTGTATAAACATTGAAAAATGCAAAGACATGTTTTTAAATCAATTTTCCTCATATTTTAAAAATCTTTCCATTGAAGCCATTTCTGTGCTGTAATAGAGCCTTTTCTGTGACTAAATGCAAATTTATGAAAAATAGAAACATTCTTCCCCAAATTATTTTTATTTTGTTTTGCATTTGAACAATATTGGGAAGGGAACCAAGACATGGTGGAAAAGGAGAAGGAAAGGAAGGAAAGGGGAAGTAAAAATAAATTAGATATGTTTCATACATTTACCAATGATGAAGGCAATAATTATGTACAGTATATATGTACTAACAGCATTTTAAATTTTTTTAAAGTTCTGTGTCAAAGGATGTGTACATTCGTAGATAGATATTGCCAAATTTCTCCCCATAATCTTTGTGCAAATTTGCATTTCCACCACAAATGTAAGATGTTTAAATTTCTTAGCTTTGGCTGGGCATGGTTGTGCAAGCTTGTAATGAAAACTTGGAAACTGAGACAAGAAGATTGTCTGGAGTTCAGTATCAGATGAGGCTATATAGTGAGTTCGAGGACAGCCTGAACTCCATAGCAAGAGAAAAAAAAAAAATCTTCTTAGCTTGAGTTCACAGATTTTAAGATTGTGTGCTGTCTTTTGTTTATGTGTGGATCTGAGTTTTCTTCCCGGGAATCCTCACATGGTGGATATTACCAGATTCTCAACAGGCTCAAATTCTCCCAAGTTTAAGAATACTTAAAGTTGCCGGGCATTTAGCTCAGTAGTTTCGTCTCCTGCTGCGCAAGCGCTAGGACCCGAGTTCAATCCCTGGTACAAAAAAAAACCCCAAAACCCCCCACAAAAAACCAAAAGCTTCACACTTGAAAATCCAATGTGAAGGAAGGGTTTATTCAAATTGTCAATGATTTGAATGGATTTTTGCTTTTTAAAAAGGAATTATTAAAAATGTTTTGTGTTTCTAAAATACATTGACATTGTTGAAATCAAATGAAAACATTTAAGTTGACACATTGTGACCCACGTGAATCAATTCTAAGAGGATTCAGAGTAAATCTCACCATAATAAAATTAATGAATAAAAAATATAATCTTCCTATACATAACTATACTAAAATAGTAGCATTTTAATTTCTAGAAAATGTTCTATTTTCTATTAAGGTGTAATTTATCTAATTAGTTGCATGATTTTCAGCATTGTTTGTTTTCAATGATTTTTATTATATGGAAAACTCCAATAATGCTCATTTTACACCCAACTTTGTATTTTTTTTTTAATTTCACACATCCTATATAGTGAGAATTTCATTATACCCAGAGAAGATTGTGAATGATGTAGGTTATTGAGTCCTGTATGCCACCTATAAAGTGATTATTAGCTGTTTGAGTATGTTAAAGTTATATAGGGCCAAATAAGAATGAAGCATTTTAGGTTAATTAAGAATAAATTATTTGGGACTACAATAAAATACTCACTTCTTTACCATCCAGTCTTTAATTTAGCTTCTGGATTGAACAGGTCAAGAATATTTTCTAACTTAAAATATTGTATCAAGAGGACTTATGAGAACAGAAGAGTGCAGCTTGAAAAGGTCAGAGTGCTGCTCATGTAGTAAAAGAAGTGTAGATCTCCCTAGATTTAGGATGAAACAGAAAGTGACTCGGATCAAAACAAAGTGGTGGGCATCAGTTCAGAATCCTTATCCTTGTTTTGAATACCTTGGATTATTCTTCACATTGCATGAATTCCTGTATTCACAGTAAAAAAGCCATGTGCAATTTTACCCCCACAGTTCTCTGAACTGTGCATTTCACAGTGGCTTCTTCATCTTTCCTCAAAATCACTCCTGCCACTGGTTTTAACTTCAAATATTGACCTATTTTTCTTTATTATTACCTGTCGTTTTTCTGTCTTGAATTTGTCATTATATTCAGTAAATCTGTATTGAACACATTTTATCTATATCAAGAGAATTTCAGTGTTTGAAGTTTTTACCACTATCATTTACCGAAGATTTTAGCAATAACTTATCATTTATTATGTGTCTACCACCAAATATATATATATATATTCATATTATATTATATTTATATTATATATGTATATTTCATATATGAACTCATTGTCTATGATTTCCTATGATTTCATAGTAAAACAGAAATGCTAAGAATACAAACATGATTTTATTCAAAATATCATATATTTTCACAGGTAATAGTTTCTCACTGAATGAAAGAATGAAAAGAAGTTAGAGAGTTTGATTATTACAAGTGCATAAAGGAGAAGCCTTGAAATCAAAATAATTTAACTTTCTACAAAACGTGTTTTGAAAATTATCAGTAGTTTATGGCATGCTACCTATATGCATAGATGCAGAGATGGAAGTGTGTGAAGAAAATTATGTCTACTAATAAAGGAAAAAATTCTGAGTGTTTTGTTGGGGGCCTGGATTCTCAAAACACACAGACAAATCCTTTTCATGACCTCTACTTTGATAAAGAGTATTTATTCTGAAATCAAAACTTAAAAATTATTCATTTAAAAATACATCCTCTTCTCACATCATAGGCCACAATATTTAGCTCTAGGAAAGTGTCATTTTTCTGCAACTTATTATTCTCAACTTTATTGACCAATAGGTGTATTTTCATTTACACTTTTCTAATATCACCTTAATCCTAGTTTAACATTTTTAACCCAATTTTAAATAAAATGTATTTGTGAATTATAGAAATAGAATATACTTTAATTGATATTTATTTTGTGTTTGAGATTGAGCAATTATGAAATCCCATACAATTTCAATGCCTGTAAATTATAGCCTATGTGATTCACATAAATATTTAAAATCCAGTTTATAATTTTATACATGTGCTTGGGAACATGTCAGTTTCTGTGACAGATGATTTTAAGAGGCACTCTAACAGAACATAGGAATCTAGCACTTTGATGTTTCTAACATATGTTAGAATATATGTAATGAATTTTGGACATACTCATAGACAGAACTTTTCCTCTTTGAAACTTATTTTGTGACTTTACAAAATGTAAGCTGTGTATTTAGAAAAAACACACTTTTCTCAAATACTAGTCTTCTTTTATGCATGTACATATAATTAAAATAAATTAAATTAAATATGTAATAAAAATGAGTGTTCTTTTTTGCATATAGAACTTGGAAATAAAATGTTCTTGCTCATCTATAAAATTAAGTAAATACGATATACCCATAGAATTTTTTTTTTTTTTTTTTTTTTTTTTTGGTACTGGGGATTGAACTCGGGTCCTTGTGCTTGCGCAGCAGGTGGCGAAACCACTGAGCTAAATCCCTGGCCCATACCCATAGTACTTTTGTATGCAAAGAGCACAAGAATTTGTCAGATAAAGTGTAGATGCTCTAATAATAGCATGCATTTTAATGTTAGTTTTATATAATTTAAAATGCATAGTAGCCATACTTCTGAAAGAGTTTAAGTCAGTCTCAAATTCCTGTAGTAAACATTCTCTTATTTTACACGATTTACATAGGATCATTATACTTAATATCGTGACACGTATATTCTTGTGTGAGGAAATTATGCTACATGTTTATGAGACTACACAACAAATGAGAAAAACTCTTCCTCTGAAACTAGGAGTGGAGAGGAGTAGAGGGAAGGTTTTGTGGTTGCTATGTCCCAGCAAAACTCATGCTGAAACTTTTGTGTATATTCATTTTTGAAAAATTTTATTAGTACTTGTTTGAAGTATATGCATTTTACAAATATTGGAAGAGTTGGCTACAAGTACTTATAACATTTTCTTTTGTTTTAAAAATCCTCTTTCGTCCACTTTCCTCTCTCTTCCTCTAGTTCTCTGTTCCTCCATTTCATTCTTGTTGGTATTATTAATCTTAGTTCATAATATAGCATCAATGTCCTGGTTCATTGAGATTATGAGGACCTTGTACCTGCCATATCTTCACTCTAAGTACTTTCTCACCCCCTCCTCTTCCTCCTCCCTCAACTTTGGTCCCTGGATCTCTTCGCATCTGCAAGAGATCCATCCCTTTGTCTTATTCTAGTCTTCATTTTTCTCTCAGTTTGTACTTTGTCTTAGAGGAGAGATGTCATATGTTATTTAATTTTATATGCCTGATTTGTTTCACTCAACATTATATTTTTCAGATGAGTCATTTTCCTACAAATGTCTCAAGTTTGTTCCTTGTAGTCAAGCAGCATTTCATTGTATATAGATACCACCTTTTCTTTATCTGGTTGTCTGTTGATAGGTATACAGACTGCTTCTAGAATTTTGCTATTATGTATTGTGCTGCTACAAATATTGCTGTGTATGTATCACTATGGTATAATGTCTTAAGCTCTTTGGGGAAGATACCTAGAAGGGGGATAGCTGAGTCATATGAAATTTTTAATTTTAGTTCTTAAAGAAATTTCTATACTTATTTCCTTAATGGTTGCACTAATTTATATTCCCAAGAACAACTTAGGAAGGTTCCTTTTTCACCATAGCCTTGCCAGAACTTGTTATTTTTTGATTTCTTGATGATTACCATTCTTTGTGGAGTAAGATGATATCTTGTTGTTTTAACATGCAGCTCTCTATAGGCCAGAGATGTTGAAAATGTTTTCACGTATTTGTGCACCATTTGTACTTTTTCCTCCGTGAAGTGTCTCTTCATTTTGCTTGCCAATTTCTGAACTGGATCTTAATTTTAGTTGGTCTAATTTTTTGAGTTCTGTTTAGAAAGTCCTTTCCTACACCTGTGTCTTTATGTGTTTTGTCTATTTTATCTTCCATTAGATTTGATCCTTAGATCTTTGATCCATTTTGCTTATAATATTGTACATGGTGAGAGTTAAGGGTCCAGTTCCAATCTTCTGCAAACAGATAATCCAGTTTTCCCAGAATCACTTGTTGAACAAGCTGTCTTTCCTCCAGCGTTTGCTTTTTGGCTCCCTTGTTAAAGATCAAATCACTGAATGTGACTGGAGATGTTTCTGTATCCTCTATTTTGTTCTGTTTATCCTTGTATCTATTTTGGTTCCAATATCATGCCATTTTAATCACTATTGCTTTGTAGTATAGCTTGAACTCTGCTATTGTAACCCCTCTTGCTTTGCTCTTGTTATCCAAAATTGCTACTGTTATTCTGGGTCTCTTTTGGTTTTATATGAGTTTTAGGATTGTTTTCTCTAGTTCTGTAAAGTATACTGTTATATTTTGATTGGTACTGTATTGGATCTATATAACATTCTGGGAATATTTTTGGCATTTTGGCATATTTGTTCTGCCTATCCAGAAGCAGGGGATATCTTTCTATTTCATGATTTCTTCTTCAATCTCCTTTTCCAAAGTACTGTAGTTTTCTTTGCAGAAGGCTTTCATTTCCTTTCTTAGGTAAATTCCAAAGTATTTCATTTTTCTTGAAACTACTGTGAAGAGATTTTTTGGTGGAGTTAATTGGGTCTTCTATGTAGAGCATCATGCCATCTGATATTTCTTTATTGATTTTTTGTTTATCTCTTTATGAAAAGGGGGTGTAAATATTCCTTGCTATGATTGTGTTAGTGTTTACCTTTTAAGTTTGATAATTTTTATTTTATGAAGGTAGATGCTCCAGTGTTCAGTGCATTAATTTTTATCAGTGTTATATCTTCCTATTGGATTGTTCCCTGAACTAGTATGTAGTGACTTTCTTTGTCTCTTTTAATTAGTTTTAGCTTGAAGTTTACCATGTCTGTGATTAAAATTGCAACCCCTGCTTGTTTTCGGGTAGAAGTGCATGAAATATTGTTTTCCATCCTTTAATTTTAAGTCTACAAATATCTTTTTCAATTAGATGAATTTCTTGAGTGCAGCAGACTATTGGATTCTAGTTTTTGATCCAGTGTACCAATCTGTGTCTTTTAGTTGGAGAATTGAGGCTGTTAACATTGAAAGATATTAATGAGATGTGGTAGTTATTTACTATCATTGCCTTCTTTCTCTGTTGGTGACTGTTTGCTTTGCTTTTCCAGACATTTTTGGTTGTTGTTTATCCATTGACTTGGAGTTTTCATTTCCTCTGGGTTTTCGGCTGTTCCATTGGTTATGTCAAGAATTTTCCCATTGTCAGAGGCTGGAAGTGGGAACAGATGAGCACATGGCTTATGAAGCCATGAGAAGTCTGCCTTGGTGAGCATGTTGTTGCAATAAGAGATTGCTGATGTCGCTTGCTATGGAAGGAGTGACTTTGTGACAAAAAGCATTCCTGCTGGCTTGTTGTGATGTGATGCCCTGCATCTCTCCTGGACTCTTGGAGGTCACAACACCAAGAAAAGACTCATCACATGCACACACTTGTTCTTGAACTTCCACCCTCCAGAACAGCTTCATCCAGTCTTCCCATATTGTTACCCTTCTGCAGAACGTGTTTCATAAAGTTAAGAGATTTCTTTTGTACACGCAGTGGGAGAAACTGAGTCACAAAAATGATACACAAATTATTATAAGTCACAGGGTGATAAGTGTAAATGACTTTATGGAAACAGGGAAATTCTTCCCAAAAGTTATCCTCTCAGTCACAAATTTATATGATGATGTTCCGATGTAGAGCAATTTATCCCCAAGGACAGGAATATTTACTACAAAAATTTGAATTTGCTTTTCTCTGCAGCACTACATTACATATACTACTTCTATATAAATCTCTAGTTTTTAAAACTCCTGTGGAAAAAAAGTATTCTGATACTTTTGTTCTGTTCTGTTTTGCTTTGTTTTAGTTTGGTTTGTTCTTTTGGCATCATTTTGTACCATTCTAACCTAACATTTGAATTTAAAATAGATTTTTAGGTGAGAATATATGTTTTCTTTACTGAAAATAATTGATTACAAATTTAAAGCAAATTTAGTAATTGTACAAATATAGCTGTGTATTAATAAGGATGATTTAGCAATAGCAAGAAATTGCAGAAAGCATAATACATTGTGCATCTAATTTTTCATTTAAATCAAGTGATGCCACCATTCTTTCCTTTTCTGTTCCCACTGCATTTCCCATTTCGCTGACAATTCCCCTTGGAATTATTCTATTTTGATTTAATTAGTATACTAGAAAAATTTTTTAAGAAAAAGAAATTTGGATATACCTAATAGTTATATAACCATTCCTCATTTGGTAACCAATTCATCTGAAAAAAATTTCGGTGAAAAGTGGCTTCATTTAATAAAAAATGAACAAACCTCACTTGCTGATACTTACTTTCCCATACCTTAGAAACATATTGCCGAGTTTCAGAGAAGATTTGATATTGTTTACATGGGAATTTTGACTTTTAATTCTTCAAGGAGTGTCTATACCATATTTATATTTCTATTTTCAACAGCTTCTCTGTGCTAATTGTACAAGTTTTTAAAACCATAAGCAAAAATTTAATGATATTTTTACTAAGTGTCTTTTTGAACATAAGAACTGAAAATAATTCAAAGTTTCAATTGATTCTTTGTTGTTGGGATGCTGAGCTTTTGATACAGAGACTCCTGCATACTATGTAAGTTCCCTAACACTCAGCTAAACCCCCAGCCTAAAGACGCAACATTTTTATGCTTAAATTCATCTCTGGTAATTGCAAACATTTTATGTAGCTGTTACTTTCAGATGACAGCATTATCTTAGTATGCAAATGGATAGTACATATTTTGCTTCCGAACTATGTGATTTTTTTTTTAAACAAAACACATATTTGTGATCAAGTCAAGAAATTCCTATTTGTAACTCTAAATTTGTTACAAGAATACACTAACACATAATATTTGGTATACAAGAATGACACATTTATTTGGGAATATTTTTTGCTTCTACAATCATGTTAAATATTTTATTTGCTGAATTTAATTTTATTTCATGCAAGGAGAAAACTTGTGGCTGGATTTGATCATGTGGGGTGTTATTCATTTTTAAGGAAAGTATAAGCTCCTTTACTTGAGCTGTAGAGCTCTTACAAAACCATTCCCAATGCTAATGCATATGGGACTTCAAAGGCACTGCAAAGCCTGTGTTAATTGTAGGAAGCCTTACGAAAAATCCAAAGATTGGCTTCATATACAAAAGGTCGCAAAAATTACACCAGAGTAAAAAGATATTTTTGTCTTCAGTGAATTAGAAGCTGGTGATGGAAAACTATTTTCCCCTCAGGGAACATATTGAAGCTAAAAATAAAAAAGAGTCAATATATAACAGAGTATGATCTTCTCTTAGGTATCTAAGAGAAAAAAGCATCTACAACTAGTATTGAGGATTTTCAAGATAAATATATTTATTTTATTTATTTATAAAACAAACTAAAAATGTACATATAAATATGCATATGAAAATAGTACAAAATACAGAAGCAGCAGAATATAAGATACTCATAAAATCAGAACAGAAAATGCAACTTTTCAAAAATAAAAAAATGATTTATGAGGACTGAGAAAATTGTATCAGAGAAAAATTGTGACAAACAGAATAAACTTTTACTTTTTGAGTATAAGGAAAGGCACAGATATTAGTTTTGAACAATTTTAAGATTCAACAGCTAACGTGGCAGGTGAGTTTATAATAGCATTAGTTAATGAATACCTTCTTTATCTGTGAAAGGGATATTGTACATCAAGACACAAAAACTTTATTTGATGGTTAAAAAATACAGTGATTCATTGACCACTAGGAGGCATTTTATTTTCATTTGATCCAGCCAGAATTTGAAGTCTATTCCTGTCTTCAGACTGTTCACCTTCCTAGATAGATAATCATATAGACAGCAGCTTCAGCTCCTTATTCTGGATTCACATTCCAGTGTTCTGGGCCAAGGTTTCCTGTCTTCAGTAACAGAAGACTTAAAGAGAATCACCTTAAATTTTCTAGTTAGGACAGGGATGGATTGATAGAACTTTATTTTGGTCACTCGGCTATCAAAGGATTCGTACATAAATTTTTATATGGAGAATAAACAGATACTGCCTAGTTCTAAGATATTTGCATTAAAATCAGAAAGTTACGGAGTGAAAGACTGTAAAAGGACTTTCCCATATCTTTATTAAGAATGGTTTACTTTTAGCATTTTATGTAATTCAAAAACTATCCTTCTTACATGGAAATATCTATTCTTTGATCCCCTATGCATTCAGACATGGACTAGGCATTTTTGTGGATGTATTGTGAGGCAAATGAAGACGGGTTTTGCAATGAGATGAATAGAGTACAGTGTGTTTTCCATGTACCTGTTGATGGACAGTAACTTTGGCTATTGCAAGATTTTTGTGTAAATTATCTGGTATGACATTTATCTGGAAATCTTTATGTGGACATCTATTTTCCTTTCTCTTTGAAAAATACTTAAGAATGCCCTGCTAGATCATGGAGTAATCTGTTATGATTCTAAGAAACGGACCAACTTTTTTTTTAGGAGGTTGCACCATCTACATTCTTACCAGAAGTTTTGGTTTATGTTGAGAATATCCCCCCAAAGCCTTGTGTCTTCATATGATAGGCTTTTGGAAGAGGATTGCACCATGGAGGGAATAAAGCTAACTTGATCATAGGAGGCGGAGCCTGGTTGATGGACGCAGGTCCCTGGAACCATGACGAGGGTGGTCCAGTTCCCTCCCTGGGGCCTCCCTTTGGTCTCTGCTTTCTGACCGCCATGTTATGGGCAGATTTCCTCTGTGCTTGGCCCTTTTTCCATGAAGCTTTCTGCATTTGAGTTTGTCAAACATGGACTGAAACTTCTAAACTGTGAGCTAAGAAAAATTTGTCCTCCTTTAAATTGCAGGTAAGAGGTATTTTTCTTTTCCTCAGCGACGAAGAATGTTTTTAAAACAATAACTTTGTGTGTGAATCCCAGCATTCCTTCATATTTTGGCTGTCACTTGATATGACATAATCATCATGATGGACGTAGTGGCATCACGCAGGTCTTTAATTTGAGTTCCTTAATGAATTTACCTCCGGGGCTCCCCCTACTCTGCCCACTCCCTGGTAGGCACCACTCTCATCTAAACTTCTGTACATTCCACTTTTTTCTACTTCACGTATGAGTGGGATTCTGTGGAATTTCTCTTTCTGAACCTGGCTTATTTCATTTAACCTAATCATCTCTAGTACCATCCGTGTTGTCATCAGTGTTGTCAAATCCACTGACACAGAATTAGAGTGGATCCTTGACTTTTGAACTCAATTCATTCTCAAGGGCTCGTTTTAACTCAGGTTGGTCAACTGAAGGCTCTGGCTGCTCTACAGTCTGGATAAATTCCTATTAATTTCAGTAATTTTAATTATTTTTTCAAAGAATCTTTATAAAAGGTCTTTTGAATTAAAAATATCAAATATAAACCATCAGTAGTTTGGAAATATAAAAGAAGTGAAATATTTATCTCTTTGTTGAGTTGTTATAAAATATTTATTAATAGTAATTCTCCATAATCCTTTCTTCCTCTATCAAAGAGAAATAAAAAATTCTTCCTATTACTTCATTATAACTCACCAGTAAGAAAATCAGCAATTAGAAAGCCATAATTAGTTGCTAATTGAAATGACTAACTTTTCACATTTTAAGATTTCAAATGCTTAAGAGAAGCACAGTGTCGCTCAGATAAACACAGCTAAATTTTCTTCAATGCCAGAAGTTTATTTAAACATTTTGGAATAACTGTCCAATCGAGTTCTGTGTAGAATGGCTAACAGAACCAAAGTGTGCTGGCATCTGTCCATTAACCTATATCACCTTTAACATGGATGTTCAAGAGAAAGACCAGAGATAGATAAGAGAAGCAGAGAGAGTGAGTGAGAGAGAGAGAGAGAGAGAGAATATCTCAAATATACCCTTAAACCAGTTCTTTATTTTTAATAGCAGTTTCTTTTTCAACACTTGTATAAAAACTTGTGAATACCTAAATGTCATGTTATACAATGTTGTATTAACATAACCATATTTGATATATGTTTTGTTTTTGTTCCTGGAATTCTGAAAGGTTATTTACTGGCCTCTTGCTTCATCTTCATAACTATTGTATTATTTATTATTTCTTCTTTCCATTATAACCTCAAATTAAAAATTGTATGGTATTTGAATTATGCAATTCCACAAAGACAAGCTCCAAAGTGTCCATTTATATGTCTTTTATGTACATTGTAAAACTAATCGTGTCTCTTAAAGTTTCAAAAACCAACTTTGAAGTGCTTTTCAGACATAAGGCTGCATTAGTGAGACTAGAAGAGAAAATTTGCATATGCTCTTTTTCAATTCTACTCATTCTTACCCTCATTCTCTTATTCAGTCTCATTTCCACTAATGTCAGCATCCAGTGTTTAATTCATTCCCCAGCACTTTCATTCTATTAATATATTTCATTTCCAGATGGCATTTTTCAAGTGGTTTTTCATTCTTGATGGTTCATATTGTTTGTACATCTTTATAATTTTATCCTTTATTTCTCTGGCTATTTTGTGTGCTGTATAATTATTCTTTAGTCTTAATGTGCATCTGCCATTTTGGTCATCAAGATGAGTTGTTTTGACTTAATTCTCAAGAACACTGGCTTGTGTTTTCCATGTGTCTCCCAGGTTGCTTTGTTGGGAAGACATGTTTTCTTTGCATGTGTACTATTCCTTTGCACCCTACCTTTCTTCTGTCGAGGATATGGAGGATATGCATCCAATTTAGGTGGTAAAATGGGCTACTTTCTTGGACCCAATTTTTCTCAACTTTGTCCCTATAATTTTGGCAGACAGCTAACATAGCAACCACTGAGAAGACTCACATCCTTACGGTGGATTTGCACAGGGATGAATGCCTTTGCTTTGGCTCTTGACCTCCTCTTTCTATATGCTTCTTCTATTCACTGATGCCTCCATTTGTTTCCCAGGATTTGAGAGCTTGGCTCTAGCTTGCTCTTCTAAGTACCATAGACTGGAGATTTACAAATAAAGATGTTTATTTCTTGTAGTTAGGCTAGGAATTTGTGAGCAGGGGACCAACACATTCAAGTTCTGTTGAGGGCCATCTTTTGAGGAGAGAAATTTTGACTTGTCTTTGTATCTTCACATGGTGGGGGAGAAACAGGTAGTACACTACCGTTGCTTTTATAAGGGTGCTTGTCAACTCCAAGGCTTGAGCCCTCCAACTCGAATCACCCCTCAAGTGCCCCATCTCCTAATTCCATCACATCTGGGCATTTCAAAATGGGAACGCAGAGGGAGGAAACACGAACATGAATTCTATACTCATTTCCACCTGAAATTCAGGTATTTCTACCCAAGCTTTGAGGATTTTACTCAGCTCTTGAACACAGAGATTTCAATATTTGTCTGCCTAAAATTTCTTACAAAAATTTTATTCCCGCAAACTCATGTTATTTTGGTGGATTCTAAATAAATTATTAATCCAAGAGTGATTAACACAGTGGATCTAGTTGTACAGAGAAGAGGCTCCCGTTAACTTGTCAGATAGTGTTCTTCGTTCTTCTCTTACTCACTTTTTAATATGGCTTTGTGTGCATATTTGAAGCCCTTTCTATAAATGTTGATAGTTATGTAGGAAAAGTATTCTTTATTATTTGTTGTGTGTGTGTGTGTGTGTGTGTGTGTGTGTGTGTGAATTTACCTTGAACGAAACTGTTAAGATTTCTGGCTTCTGATTTCCCACTCCTCTGTCAACTGCCCAGATCTACTGAGTTTACAACTCGTTCCCAAATATTATCTTATTTATATCACAATAAAAACTCACATGTGCATTTTAGTGTCTCTACATTACTTCTAATCCACAAAAACATCATTATATCAGGCTCTCCCTTATCTAGAGTTTCACATTCTATGTGTTCAGTTTGGACAGTCAAACATAACCCAAAATTACAGAAATCAAGATTTCAAAAGCTCCATTTCTTTTCATTTTAGTTTTCTTTTTTAGCTTTTGGAGATGAAAAGGTGAGAAAGAATTGGAAAGAGCAGAGAGGAGGGGTAGGAACTGAAAAAAAGAATGAAGATGAGTTATGTACATGTACAGACCACTCCTGATAAATGTCTTCATTTTGCACTGTAAACATGTGGTACTAAAAAATTTAAATAAAGAATTCATGTATTTTAAATATTATGCACTGTTCTCAGTCATGTGATGAAATTTCATGCCATCTCACTCCATTATGCTTCCAATGTGAATCATTCTTTTGCTTTACACATACACATAGTATACGCTTCTCCCATCAGTCACTTGGTAGCCATTTTGGTGAGTGGATTAATGTCTTGATATCAGGGTGATTATAGCCTAGTGCTATCTCACAATGCTTGGATAACTGAGTCAAATCCCTTCATCGCATCAAATAAGCAACTGTCATCACAAGAAGAATGAGCATAAAATGTTGAGACAAAGAGACATTGCATTTACATAACTTACAACACAGCTTATGAGTATTCTGTTTATTATTAGTTACTGTTATGAATTTCTTGATTTTCTCATTTTTATAAAGTAAACATTATCATAAGTAAGTATGTATGTACAGGAAAAACCATAGTATATGCAGAGTTTAGACAATCCACATTTTCTGGCCACCACTGGGGTTCCTAAACCTACTCCCTGTGGATAAGGACACAATCCCTAGTCCCAGAGATAGCCCCCCAAAAATAACATTCTTGAAATTTTCTGTAGTCTACATGTATTTATGTCCTAAAATCAGTTCATTTCTGAGCTTCAAATATAATTCTTGTTTACTCTCTGTAAAGCACTCATATGTATATTTGTCTATTTTTTGAGTCATCTGTTAACTTATCAAATGCTCAGAAGTTTACCTATTCTATATTTGATTACACATTTGCTGTATTTTTCTAAAATTCAATTCTATTTATGAAATTTATTCTCCTATCCCTATGAATCAATCTCTCTCTTTCTCTCTCTCTCCTCCTTTCTTTCTTCTCTTCCTCTCTCTCTCTTCTTACCTCTCTTTCCCTTTCTTCCCCTTCCTTCCTTCTTTCCCTCATCACTTGCCTAGAATTTCAGAGTGAAACAATTGCATGGACTTCTCTTTGCAAACAAACTTTAAACTAGGTGACAAGCCCATCAGAAAATAAAGTTATACTTATGGTTTCAAGCATCTGATCTGATCTTTTTCTATTCACTCTAGAATTTAAATATCTGTGCTAATTTCCTTGCTTCTGAATTTTCGTTTATTTTTATATTCTGTCATCCTAAACAGTGGTTCAGTTTGCTCTGTGCTTAGTAACTTAGATATATAGTGGCTGAAACATGATAAAAAGAGAATATTTTATGTTTAACTTACAATCATGTACATGGAAAATATATACATATATAACAATATAAAATATAATGAACATGAATATTAGATGATTATAAAATAAATTGGTATATTTCATGATATTTCATCATATTTCAGCTGCTGGCATTTATTAAGAGGAGACACAACATTAAAAAACATTGTAAACAAATGTGTTTATTTAATGTATAATTATTGCAGAACATGTGGAAATGGATTTAGAAAATTGTACGTGTAAGGTTTACATAAATTTGTATGTATATACACAATACTGTTAATTGACTAAACTATATCTACTTTGGCTCTGATGTTAGAAGGATTCAAATGTAATTTGTATTACATATTATTTTGTAACTTTGGACAAATTAAACACGAATATGATTCCGTTTCTTAATTGAAAAAAATAAGAATGGTAACAACTCCTAGAGTTGTGGTAATGGATATATTTTACACTTTCAGTAGCATATCTGAAACATGCAACCTGAACAGTTACTGCTAAACACATTTTCAGAAATTTAGAGACATAAAACCAAGATTCATTGTATGACAGGTCGAGATATCAAGGTCCTGTAGTCAAGGTGTAGAAAAGATTGCCTTTTTCTGGAAGTTGTAGCCAAAAATCTGCTCTTCAGCAGTTTCTAGAAATTACCTCAATTCCTTTGCTCATAGCTCATCTTCAATTTTTAAGGTCAGCAGTATGGCATTTTAAAATCTCTCTTTGGTTCACTGATCTCTATTTCTGTCATCATACTTTTTCTTTGCCTGAACTACCACTTTCTTCCATAGAAGAACTCTTGTATCAGGCTGAGCATAGTGACACATGCCTGAAGTCCCACACTTTGGGAGATTCAGAGTGGAAAATCACAAGTTGGAGCCCAGCCATGATGATTTAGCATCTTAATTAGAAACTGTTTAATAATAATAATAATAATAATAATAATAATAATGTGTCAATAAATAATAATAAAACTAACAAAAAGTGTAGGGATTTAACTCAGTGTGAAAGTTCAAAGTCCAATCCCCAGTACTGCAAAAAATGAAACAAAACAAAAACAACAACCAAAATGTTTTTGAAACAACTGACATTATATTTGTCATACCTGAATAATCCAACTTTATCTCTTCTTATATTGTTTACATTAGCAAAGCCTATTTTTTCATATGAAACTAACAATTTTTTAGGTTATATTAATTAGAATGTAGACCTTTTTGAAGTTGGTAGTAATTGCAAAATAAATATATAAGGTAAGCAAAAGGATTATATTCAAGACAAAGTATGCTTTGGATATTAATCAATTAATTTTGAGATCCTAATTGTATAAAATCATGGGAGAAAAAGTCTTTAAATCATCTTAAAGATTCAACGAGTAGACAGAGGAGGCTTCTGGGTTGACTTGCCACAGCTCCCAGTGCAGAGTAGGAGGATTCTGGGCCAATGAACCACCGCTCCCAGCACAGAGGATGTGAACTGTGTGGAAATGAGCAGCTCCCATTGAAATGAGAATATGCATAAACAAGCCTCAAAACCAGACTTCCAGATCACCTAGAGCAACCCAAAGGGAAATGAGATGGAACATTCTGATACTCAATCACCTGGGCTCCCTGAACTGGCAACAAAAGAGGATCTGGAAAAATGAAATCAGCAATAATTTCTCAGATAACAGCAGAGATTGGGACCGTAGTGCAAGACATGATTAATACATCTAGAGAGGACACAGATAAAAAAAATAGAGGAGCTGGGGAACATGAAGGAATCCCAAGATAGGAAACAAATGGAATCCATAAAACAGATGCAAACAGAGATTAAAAAGTCCTTTGAAAGTCTACATAGCAGAAGGAGCCAATGTGAGGACAGAATTTCAGATATAGAAAATAAGATTGCAATTAATGACCAAGAAAATAAAAAATCCTTTAAAATTGTAAGGAACTACAAGAAATAAATCCAGCAGCTGCTAGACAATGCAAAGAAGAATAACATAAGACTGATTGGAGTCAATGAAGAAAGAGGAGAGAGTGCAGATGACAGAAAAAAAAACAAACAAACAAAAAAAAAAACTGTTCACAGAGATAATGGCAGAAAACTTCCCAAGCAGGGGAAAAGAACTTGACAAACAGATAAGTGAGGCACATAGGAATCCAACTAGCCTTGGTCAAAAAAAAAAAAAAAAATTCTACACATAAGCATATAATTGTTAAGATTCCAGAAACTCAATAGAAGAACAAAGTTCTACAAGCAATTAGAGAAAAGAAGCAAATCATATACAAAGGAAAGTCCTTCAGAATCACAGCAGATTTCTCAGTGCAAACCCTCAAGGCAAGAAAAGCTTGGAGTGACATTTTCCAAGCCCTAAGGGAGAACAACCTCCAACCTAGATTGATGTACCCTGCAAAACTATCTTTCAAAATTGGTGGAGAAATAAGATACTTTCATGACAAAGAGCACCTTAGGAACTTCATGAATACCAAACCAGACTCCAAAAACTTTAGATAAAATCCTAGGAAAAGACAATGAGGATCACAAACCCAGGAAGCCCAGCAGAATGAATCCAATGGGCACAACAAGAAATTAAGTGGAAAGGGAGAAAATTCAACAAAAACAAAAAAGTCACAACAATGATAAGTCAATATGTATCAGTTATAACCATCAATGTTAATGATCTCAACTCACCAATCAAAAGAAGTAGACCGGCAGAATGGGTCAAGAAGCAAGATCCAACAACATGCTGCATACAAGAAACACACTTAGTTCAAAAAAAAACCTCATAGACTGAAAGTTAAAGGGTGGAAAATAATACTCCATGTCACAGGAGCCCAAAAAACAGGAGGAGTAGCTATCCTCTTTGCAGATCAAGTGGATTACAAACCAACACTGATTAAGAGAGACAAAGAAGGGCATTGCATCCTTCTAAAGGGAGCAATCCAAGGGGAATATATGACAATCATAAATATCTATGCACCAAACACTACTGCACCCAATATAAAAAAACTATATTAATGGACATGAAAAATCATATAAGCACTAATACAATAATAGTGGGGGACCTCAATATCACACTGTCACAAATAGATAGATCATTTAGACAAAAAACAAGCAACAAAATACTAGAAAATCAATCAAACTCTTGAATGCACTTAACAGGTTACAGAGTGTTACACCCCACAAAATAAGAATACATATACTTTTAAGCTGCAAACGAGTCATTCTCCAATAAAGACCACATACTCACTTACAGAACATATTTAGGTAAGTGCAAAGGAATTGAAGATATCCCTTGTATATTATCAGACCATAGTGCAATGAAATTGGAGATCAATAGCAAAAGAAACTGCAAAAATTTCATAAACACATGGAAATTGAACAACATACTTCTGAATAGCCAGTGGGTCACAGAAGAAATTAAAGAAATAAAACAGTACTTAAAATAAATGACAATGACAATACAACATATCAGTATCTATGAGACACAATGAAAGGAGTCTTATGAGGGAAATTCATAGCAGTGAATACTCATATTAGGAAAAGCAATTAAACAACCTGATGCTGAACCTCAAGCTTCTAGAAAAAGAACAGCTGGACAAACCCAAAGTTCATACAAGGGAGGAAATTATCAAAATCAGAGCAGAAATCAATGCAATGGAGACTAAGAGAACAATACAAAAAATCAATGAAGCCAAGTTGGTTCTTTGAAAGAATAAACAAAATTGACAAAAATCTTAGGAAATCTTAATATAAAAAGGAGAGAAAAGGCCCAAATCCATGCAATTAGGAATGAAAAAGGATGAAATTACAAGGGACCCAGCAGAAATCCAGAGGATCATCAATATCTACTTAAAGAACCTATATGCCAATAAGATGGAAAACACAGAAGAAATGGACAGATTCCTAGATAATTATGAATTACCAAAGTTGAACGAAGAAGACCTAAAAATAGTAAACAACTCAATATCATCAATGAAATTGAAAATGTAATTAAAAACTTACCAACTAAGAAAAGCCCAGGTCCTGATGGCTTCACTGCTGAATTCTACAAGATATTTAGAGAGGAAATACTGCCGTTACTGTTTAAACTCTTCATTGAAATTGAAAGGGAAGCAATACTCCCAAATTCATTCCTGGAAGCCAGCATCACCTTGATCTCCAAAGCAGAGAAAGACCCAACTGAAAAAGAGAACTATAGGCCAAACTCCCTAATGAACATTGATGCAAAAGTCCTTAATAAGATACTGGCAAATAGAATACAGAAGAGCATCAAGTAGATCATACACCCTGCCCAAGTGGGATTCATCCTAGGGATGCAGGGATGATTCAACATATGCAAATCAATCAATGTAATACACTATATCAATAGAAAACCAAGGACAAAATTCATATCATCATCTCAATAGATTCAGAGAAAACATTTGAAAAATATCCAACACATATTTGTGATAAAAACCCTAAAAAAACCGCTCTACCTCAAGCTGATGAAAGCCATCTATGAAAAACAAAGAGCCAGTATCATACTAAATGGTCAAAATATGAAATCCTTCACTCTAAAATCAGGAACAAGACAAGGATGTCCACTATCACCACTCCTGTTCAATATAGTTTTGGAAACATTAGCCATAGCAATTAGACAAGAGAAAGAAATAAAAGAAATAAAGATAGGAGATGAAGAAGTCAAATTGACATTATTTGCAGATTACATGATACTCTATATAGAAGACCCCAAGAATGCCACCAAAAGTCTTCTAGACTTAATAAACAAATTTAGTAGAGTAGCTGGATACAAGATCACCACAAAAAAATCAATAGCTTTCCTCTACACGAATAATAGACTCACTCAGAGAGAAATAGAGCAAAAAATTCCTTTCACGATAGCATCCAAAAAACTTAAATACCTAGGAATAATCCTATCAAAAGAAATCAAAGACCTGTTCTCTGAAAACTATAACACTCTGAAAAGAGAGATTGAAGAGGATATCAGAAAATGGAAAGACATCCCTTGCTCCTGGGTAGGAAGGATCAACATAGTGAAAATGGCCATACTTCCAAAACTGCTATATAGATTCAATGCAATCTCAATTGAAATCCCAGTAGCATACTTCACGGACCTTGTGAAAAGAATACAAAAATTCATTTGGAACAAGAAGAGACTCAGAATAGCAAAAACAATTCTAGGTAACAGAGAAATGGCAGGGGGTATTACAACCCCAAACTTGAAACTATACTACAAAACTACTGTGATAAAAACAGCATGGTCCTGGCAAAGAAACAGACCTGAGGACCAGTGCAGCAGATTGAAAGATGCAGAAACAATTCCAGACACACTCAGCGACCTCATCTTTGACAAAGGAGCCAAACATACTCGCTGGAGGAGAGATAGCCTCTTTAATAAATGATGCTGGAATAATTGGGTTTCAACTTTCCAAAGACTAAAACTAGACCTATATCTCTCAGCATACACTAAACTAAAATTGAAATGTATTAAAGATCTAAATATTAAAACAGAAACACAACTGGCTGGAAGAGAGTTTAGGAAGAACTCTTGAAGACGTTCGTATAGGAAAAGATGTTACGAACAAAACCTCAGTTGCCCGTGAACTAGCACAAACGATCAACAAGTGGGATATCTTCTTACTAAAAAATTTCTGCACAGCAAGAGAAACCACCAACAGTGTGAAGAGACAAGCCACAGTGTGAGAAAATATTTTCACAAGCTGTTCCTCAGACAAAGTTCTACTATCTAGAATATATAAAGAACTTTAAAAAATCAGACCTCTCAAATTTAAAGACCTAATCCAAAAATAGGCATCTGAAATGAACAGATATTTCTCAGACAAAGAAGTTAAAATAGCAAATAAACATATGAAAAAATGTTCAACATCACCAGGCATTAGAGAGATGCAAATGAAAATGATGCTGAGATTCCACATCACCACAGAAAGAATAGCTGCTATCAAAAAATCAACCAATAACAAATGCTGGCAGGGCTGTGGGGAAAGAGGAACACTGCTCCACTGCTGGTGGGAGTGTAGACTGGTGCAAGCACTGTGGAAATCAGTATGGAGATACCTCAAAGAACTAGGACTGGAAGTCCCATTTGACCCAGCTCTTCCCCTGCTGGGTATCTTCCCCAAAGAATTAAAAGAGGCATACCACAGTGATACATGTGCACCCATGTTTATAGCAGCCTAGTTTGTAATAGGAAACAGCTCAAATGCCCATCAACTGGATACTGGATAAAGAAAATGTTTTTTTTTTAAATAAAATGGAGTATTACTCAGCCATAATAAATGAGAAATTAGAGACATTTATAGCTAAATGGATGCACATTGAGGCGATACTCTTAAGTAAATAAATAGGACACATGTAAATACCAAAGTTTCTCTATTATGAAAAACTGACAGTGTAAATAAGGACTAAAAGGTATAATAGATAATGTGAAATATGAAGAAAAGGCACAAAGGGGAAGGGAGTGGGAACAGTAGAGGAAAAGAAAGAGGGGAATGGAATTAAGGTGAGAAAATGAAAAAATGGAAACAAAGTCTTTGTAAACAAGGAGGGATGGAGGAGTAGAAGGGAGGTCAGGGGAAGGGGGAAAGCATAAGAACCAAGAGAGACTATGTAAAGGTGCAAATTTCCAATGATGAATGTCATTATATTGTATACCTAAAATGTACCAATAAAATATGTTTTAAAAAATGATTCAATGAGCAGATGCACAAAGAACATTCACAATTTAAAAGATTGGCTTATTTGTGTTATATGCAACAGAAAAATCACAAAACTTAATCTGAAAGTAAATTTTCTTTCAAATTCATAGACGTATTCTTTATTTGGTTTTTCCTTTTTTGGTAATGGGGATCGAACTCCAGTCCTTGCGCTTGCAGGGCAGGCAGCGGAACCACTGAGCTAAATCCCAGCCCCAAGTACTCTTTAATTGAGTATATATTTTAAAGGTGTTTGAAAATTATTACATCCCAAACAAGCTCATGAATACAATGGTATCAATTGTTTTTACCCCTGTGCCTAACAAGTACTGATTTGATTTCTCAAATTGCAGTTTAGTTTGGTTTGATCTGTACATTTATGTAAATGGAATCAAAGTAGATGTGTTTGGGGGGCACTGGTTATTTACATCAGCATGGGATTGAGAGATCCATCTTTATGTATCATTAGTGGAATGTTTCCTCAAATCTTAGTAGCTTAAAACACCTGAAGAAGCAGCACAGAAATGTGAAAATGATGGCTGCCTCTTCCAGTAATGGAAGAGAAAATTCCATTCACAGCACCAAAATGCAATCTGCTGAAGAAGGCACAGACTTACCTACAAAGATACAAAGATGTCTGAGCATGGGTTTAAAGTATGTCATCAGAAGACAGAAAAATTATCATTCACATTCATCACAATTAGACCAAGGAAGCCTGAATAAAATCCTTTCCAACTCCTGCTCCAAAAGAAGTTATTCTCTCTGTTTCAGTGAGTCAGGAACTCACACTTGCTGAGGTGGGCACCTCTGATACTTGGTCTCTAATGAAATGAAATCAAGGTGTCAAAAGAGGCTACTATGTTTTCAAGGCTCAATTTTACAGAATATGTCTTTCCAGGCCAACTTGATATAGGAGAAATATAACTCCTGACCAGTAAGATGTTCAATGTGCTGAGATCGTGTTCCCACAACATGGAGGAATGAAGTCGAGAATCAAAGGTAGATGTTAGGAGAGTGTTCCGTGGAAATAAGGAGAAGGAGCATAGCTCCTGGATTTCCAGGAAGGGTCTCAAGTAGGGTGGACCCCGAGACCCTTTGTCGGGGATAATTTATACAGCAAAGTCACAGGATGGGTAATTTATACAGCATGGATACAAGATGGATTGAACCACAATCATCCTGTAGGATTACAAGTAGAGCTGCTTAGCACTGATCCAATAGGGAATCAAGACATGTAGCAGGGTGATGTAGAAAGACAAAGGCATTTTGGGGAAGGGATGGGTCTAGGTGCTCTGATCACCCACCTGGGCTACTGATGCCTCTCTGGACTTCCTGGACCAAGTTGAAGTTCTGCTATTCACAGTATGATTTCAAGTTACTATTTATCCCTTAGGGAGGCATGCAGGCCTGACTGTTGTATCTCCATCTGGAGGGCTGGCCTTCTTTAGATGAACCTCCAGCCAACTTTCTGATATTTTTATTTTTGTGCTGACTTCCTTGAAAGCCCAGTCCCTCCCTGACTGAATATTAATCTCTATCCAACTCTAACTGTCTAAAATAAACTCATATATCATTTGATACTCATTTAAGTTCTCACTGGCTTTTGGTTGCAGACATCAGTTTCTTCCCAGTGAGGTTCTCTGTAGGGCTTCATATGTATAGCAGTTTGCTTTCTTTAGTGAAGGCTCCCTGGGGTTGAGTGGGTTGGGCGTAGAAGGAGAGATAATAGTGATAAATGGCAGGAGCTGTCAAGCTTGACAATAGGCAATATCTTATCATATCCCATTTCACAAAATGACATCCCTTCAATTTTATTTCACACTAAAAAGCCTGTGTCCCACCCATACACAAGAATAAGGAGTGTTGCAAGAATATAGGTAACAAACCATAGCAAACTAATGTAGTGGAGGTAATTCTGCAGCCTGCCCTCTGACCACAAGGTTCCCTTTCTCCATATAATAGACTCTCTCTTCCAAAAGCTGTCAAATGTATATTCTCTCCATAGTATTAGCTCAAAGTCCACAATCTCATCGTGGAATGCAAGTCTGGAAGTGAGGTGAGAGCCATGTGTGTAGATATCTGCATATCTCCCATACGGTTCTCTAGATCTGTAGCTCTAGGAAACTAAAAGATATTATTTGCCCACTAAACACACAACATGCAATGGTGGAACAAGTATAACCATTTTGCTTTTATTTTTCTGAAACAATAGATCTTTGTTTCTAGAACATCTAGTATTATTTAACTGTGCGCATCTCTACATATATTTGTTTGTAATTCCAAATGGGGTCCACAAGCCACAGCATCAACATTTCACTTTCAAAAAAAAAAAAAAAAAAACTAACAAAGCCATTCTTTTTTAAAAGGGTAAAATAAGACACGTAAAGGAGCCACAGGTTAACAGCCATCCTGAAATCCAACTAGACAAATTCTAAAATTATTTTATTAGGTTTTACAAGGGGTAAAAATAGTTTTCATGACTATACAATGGGCTCTTAATGTAGCTACAGTCTGAGTCATCCGTTCTTCATTTAGTGAAAGTTAGGATGAATTTGAAGCAGAGTAGTTTTCTTAGCTCATAATGTCTTTGGAATTCAGTGAATCCAGCAGCCACATTCCCTAGAATTATTGAAGAACTGTTCACTATTAAATTGCATTGTTACAGTAAATTGAATTTCAATTAAACTTCTAATGTAATTTAATAATTCAACTTATCATAAAGTAAATATAGTCCTATTTTGGGCCATCTATTGTATTTCTTTAATTTGTGAGATCTGACATGAAATATTTTAAATAGGCCAATTGTGCTTTTTTTTACAATTTGACTGTTAGAAGTCATTTTCATTTCCACATAATTTTTGTAATCAGCTTGTACATTTCTACAAAATTTCAGTAATATTGATTGGCATTGCAGGTGCTTCATAGGTCTGTTTAGAATTAAAAAAAATTCTTAATTTCAAGAAATTTCCAACCTAAGACTATGCTATCGAAAGAATCTTTTTGTTAATGCTGTGTTAGTTTTTATCAGTGGCTCATGGATTACAGTAGAGAGCTTCACACATATTGAATTAATTTCATTCCTAAATATTTGGAATTTTTGATGCTTTCACAAATTGTATTTTTTCAACTTTTATCTTTCATTAGTACATGTTTGTATTACAGAATAATCACTTTGCCTCTGTAGTGCTGATGCATGAACAGAGCGGATCCCGCTTCTTTCTTTCATCCTTTGTCCCTCCTCTCTCTCCTCCCTCCTTCCATCTCTTGATTCTATTCCCATTTGCAAAAGTTCTATCTCCATACTTCCCATTATCTATCTTTTATTTTGATTTTTATTTATATTTTGGGTTCCTCATATAAGAGAAATCATGCCATATGTGAGATAATGTTTTTGATTTACTTCACCTACCATTATGGTATCAAGGTGCATCCATTTTCTGACAAATGACTCATGTTTATCATTCTTTATGGCAGAGTAGTACTCTACTGTTCAAAAATAGAACATTTCCTTTACCCATTCATCTCTTAAGGCATATATAGGCTGCTTCCAAGATACAAACAATGATGGTATAAAAATGGGCATACTTGTATCACCATAGAATGATGACATTAATTCAGAGAATAATTAAGAATGGGGAATAGCTGGGTTGTATGAAATTTCTATTTTAAGTTTTTTAGGAATCTCCATATTTATTTCCATAATGGTTTTCTAGTTTACATTTTCTTCAACAGTGTGGAAGTGTTCCTTTTTCCCTTAGCCTCACCAACATTTATTATTATTTAGTTTGTTGGGAACAGCCATTTTTTCTAGACTGAGGTGGAATCTCTGGGTTCATTTAATTTGCATTTCTCAAATGGCCAGTGATTGTGAACATTTTTCATGTACTTATTGGAATTTTGTGCTTCTTCTGAGAAGTGTGTCTTCATTTCAGTTGCTCGGTTTTTTACTTTTCTTTTATTTTGGAGGGTCTAATATTTTGAAGTTCTTTATGCATTCTAGATATTAGTCCTCTGACTGAGAAATATTTTTATACTTTTATTTTATTTTTATTCATTGCTTGCATGTATAAATGTATTCAGTTTTAAATTGTGGTCCATTAATTTGCTGACTTTCCTAAATTCACTGAAGAAGTTGGTGTGTGTGTGTGTGTTTGTGTGTGTGTTGTGTGCATGTGTCTATGAATGCAGACTCCTTTGTACATATTCATAGCATCTGTGAATGGAGGAATGTTTACCTCTTTTTCAGTTAGTGTACTTCGTGTGTGTTATTGTTTATTTCATAACCTTACTGTGCTGTGTCAGACTTTCAATGCAGTATTAAATAATATGTAGTAAAAATAGATATACTTGACTTCTTTGAAATCATAGGAAAGCGATAATCTTTTCATGACAAATATGATGCTAACTTCAAGTTTTTGAAAACACTCCTTAGAATTTTGAGAGCTGTATTTTACTATATTTATGTACAATTTTCTTTGCTATTACTCATATAAAGAGTATACTCCTTTGAGTACACTTTAATATGCATTAACTGTACATTTTAATGTTTAGTTTTAGCTATGCATGTCATTTTTCATTTTTTAAATTTTCATAAGTATTTTCATTCAAAGAACATCACTGAGACAGCATGCAGTTAGATCTTACTTTTTAAATTTTTGCCTTTTAATTGCTATGTTTAGCATATTTCCCTATAGCTTTTTGAGACATAATTGGGGAGTTATAATATTTATTGTTTCTAATTGTGAAATTTATTGGGTTTCAGTTTACTTTGTGTGAAAGTATCATCATTTTCTAATTCAAAAATATTTGCCTAGCTCTCCCAAGGATAGCTGCAGTCATTCCTAGGTATTTCCCATTTATTATCTGATTCCAGCCTCTGGCAAACTCATTTGTTTATATTTGCTGTGGGATATATTTTCATTTTTCTTGGAAACATACCTGAGACTAGAGTGACTGATTCATATGCTAACGATATGTAAAACATTTTGAAGAATTCTCCAATGTTTTTCTTCAAGACTATACCATTTTACAATTCCATCTGCAGCCTGTGTTGTTCCAATTACTCAGTATCCTGCCAACACTTTTTGTTTTCTATCATTTTGAAATTTCATCTTTCCTAGTGGGTGTGAAGTAGTATATCCTTATGGCATTAAAGAAAATTTCCCTAGTGACTAATAATGACCATCTTTTCATGCACTTACTAGTTGTTTTTATATCTTCTTTACAGAAGTATATACTGAAATTCTGTGTTCATTTTTCAACTGAGATATTTTACTATTAGTTATTGAGTTGTGTCATTAATAACTTTTAGATACTAAATCCTTATCAAGTATAGGGTTTAAATATATTTTTACTTACTATGGAAGTTGTCATTTCACATTCTTTTATAGGGTGCTTTAAAGTAAAAAAATTAATATTTAAATTTTACCTTCTTTTCAGTTGTTTATCTTTTAAAATGGTCCAGTTAGGTTAATTTTATCTGTTTTTTTAATTTTTAATTTTATATTTTTTCTAGAAGCTAAAAAGACCCTGAGAAGTTTTAATATGTGTTTGCATTTATTAAGTTATTAGTTTTCTAGTTTTCTTTGTGAGTTCTTCTTAAATCATTCATTATTGAAAAGAGTGTTATTGAATTTTAATAGATTTATGAATTTCCCAAAGTTTGCTGGTTATAGAATTTTAGCTTTATTCTCTTTTGTCAGAAATATATTATATATGATTTCAATTTATGTTCATTTACTGAGACATTATTATGATCTAACATAGAATCTGTCTTGGAAATGGTTGACAGTTGCTTGAGAATTTGTATCCTGCTGATTTAGTTAGTATTTTCCGTAAATAGCATATTATAGTATTCTATATTGATGAACATAGATAAATTTATATATTTTATATATAGGCTGAAAATGAACATTTTATTTAATATATTAATTCTCCATCTTGTGTGTATGTATATGTTTGTGCTGTTTCTTTTTAGTTGTTTGGTTAATGAATTTTCTTTTCTTCCCAGTTTTTATTTTTTATTAGTGTATGTTTGCAGTACAAAATGTTTACATTTCTTTTGCAGAGTCGATATGTGTTCATTAAACATATAGTTTTGTTTTTATTTCCTTCACATGCTATCCCTCCATTTCTAATTCTTTGAAATATTAAAACTCTGTAATCTCAGCTGGTCAGTTTATTGGTGAATTAATCTTTTGTATAGATATTCTCTGATACCTGGAAGCAATATATCTCCCAGTCCTTGCTGTGGGGGAAGTTTATTCAAATTGAGGTCCGTCTTTAAATTTTAATAACCAGTAACTCATAACTCCACATTTGCCATCAATTCGTGCTTGCACAAACTCTCCACTTAGTCAAATGTGAAAATTTAAGGATTTCTCTGATGTTTTCCAAACATAGACACAATCTTGGATGTATGCAAAGTCTACGAATGAACACGGTCTTGCATATTTTCTGGATACATCATATCTTCTGCACCTTCTTAGAACCATTCCCTTTATTCTCCAACTTGCCCTTTTAAGATTTTTAATTAATCTATCATCATCTCAATTTGCTACTTGCCATCTCTGGAATCATTAATTTTCTAATGGCTTTTGAAAAGTTCTTCAGGATAGAGCGGCAGTATATTTGGAAGAGATATTCAGAGACTATGTTAAAAAGGGTGGGAGACCCTCTGGACAGATAAATGGAAAGTATCTTTTTGAAATGGATCATGTGTGGACTCTGGTAATTCAGGAATCAGTGCATCCAGCTCCATTTGGTAAAACCTACAGTGAATGTGAAGTGCAGCAAGACAAAACTGGAACAGACAGAAGCCAGATCGAGGTGAATTCCATCTGCAGGCTGTGGAGCAACTCTCCAGTGCTTTACAAGGGAAATACTCGAGTTCAAATTTTAGAAATAACACCGAACTTCAGTGTGAATATACTGTGCGTGGGGAGAAGGACAGTGACACTTTAGAGACAACCGTAATAATCCAAGGAAGAAAATATAAGGCCATGAATGAACTTCTGGGTGACTGTGATGGAAAGAGGGAATGGATTTGATACGTGTTAAGACAGAATCAGAAAACCTCTCAAAGCACTTAATGAGGTGAAATGGAGAAAGACAGATCAATATCCAGACAGAAAATTTCAATTTTGAATGAGTGAAGAGAATAAGATATCTGTGGTTATTTATTGTGATTACAAACCATAGGCCCGCATATACACATACACACACGGTTGATACAGAATAAACTCAGGATTGCATCTCAGCAACTTGGAATTATGATAAAATAAATCTGAACAATATTTCCATTCATAATGAACGTGACTCGGAAATAGATATATGCACAGTAGACGAATTTGCAGCACGCTTATTTCAATGTGGAGAGTCACACAATTAAGTAATTCTAGTACTGAACAAGCTTAGTTCCATGATCTGAACTCTTTTCCTTATCATACCTCAACCCATAGTTTCTCCTCCTCTTCCCTCTTCAGCTCCTTTGTTGAAGCTCAGTCTCCAGCTGGTGGCGCTATTGGCCGCTGAGGGAAGGACCGAGGTTCACCTAAATTAAAAGATGTGGGTCATGAGGAGAATACGTTTGAAAAGTAGGTGTTGTGCCTGGACAATCCTCCTTCTCCCTGTTACATAGTCACCAGAAGTGATGCTTTTGAGCATTTTGCTACAGTGGCAGAAAACAGATTTTAAAAATGTTCTAAAATGCCCTCTCATTATAAAGCTGTTATTCAGTAATTCTGAGACAATTGGTAACATTAGATCAATTTCTGTCAAATGATAATATTCATTCGAAACATGGATAAATAAGAAGTGTGATGAGAAACATGAAAAAATTCTTGAGTAACTCTCACTCTTTCGTAGGCAACAGAAACAGAGATTTTGTTCAGGACACACTGTTCTTTTCCCAAGGAAAACCTTCCCACAAAAAGTGTTTTACCTTGTGGCACTTTTAGAGCATTGACTATACATAGGTATGTAATTTTTTTTCTTACTGAGAAAAATAACTTGTTGAGCAGAGTGGATGTTATCAGATTTATCTCAATATATTGCCTGGTACATAGCAGGAATGCAATTAATACATTCCTCTATTTGATTATATTGAAATGGATTTTAGTTCACATTAAATACGAAGACCATATTAATGTAGATCAGAACTATGTCTATGGAGAATTATTGAAATAACAGTATTTAGATAGGACTTAGGAGATATTGGCATGGATAAAATTCCAAAAACATTGTCAAGATGAACTTCAATAGGATATGTAGCTGTTTGAACACAAATTAACTGAAAGTACTTGGGAAATGTAATTTCATGACCTGGAATTGATAAATAAATTCAACAAAGAATTTAGGAATAATGACCACAAGAAAGATCATATTCTTATGTACCATTCAATGAATACCAAGTAAAAGTTGAGTGTATATGGAAATGAGTTCACAACTGAAAGTTTGTAGTAATTTTTACTGTTTTAATGGAGAGACATAATTCATTGCGACTTTTCCACTTAAGTAAATCATGTAAATCCTAGAACCATTAATTAAAAATAACAATAATATTTATATAAAAACTAATAGAAGCTTATTAAATTCATTATAATTATGGAAGGAACATAAATGGAATTGACTAGCTCACTACAGTTCCTTTCTTTTCTGTCTCCATCTATGCACCTTTCCCGGGCATTATGTTCTTTTCTAACTCTACAAGTTCCTGATAATAAACATAAAATGCACGGAGCTTTTGTTGTTATTATATGCTTTATCTAAATATGATGTCATACTCCATACTCTTCCACAATGAAATATTCCTAATTGTATTAATGTCAAATTATGGATAGTTCTTCAAAGCCATGTTGGTCATACTATTCTAATGAAAACTGATAATTAATCAAACAATCTCCCTCAGTCAAAATATACTAGTCTCCTGCTTACCCATTGCTGGACAAAATTCCCAGACACAATGCAAATGAGGAGAAATTTATTTGACACTTTCAGAGGATTCAAATACTATCTTTCTGGCTCCATTTGAGGACTATCATGGCAGGAGGGCTTGGTGGAGGAAAGGTACTCTAACTGTGGCAGTCCTGAGACTGAGCAGAAAAGTAATGTTAAAGAGAACGGATTTGGGGAGAAGAGATAAACCCAAGGTCAGGCGACCGTGGTCCACCCACATATACCCATAAGTGTACTTTGCCCCCCCACCCCCAAAGGAGGCTTCCAAGCCAATCAGTTCCACAATTACGTTTAACAATCATGCAGGCCTCTATCTTCTTTTGGACTCTGAAATAAATAATGTTTTCTCTTATATAGACAGCATTCCATGTATGTACTTTGTTTTTTCTTTGTTGTCAAGACTCTCACATGTTTCCCCTTTTCTAGTAGTTCTTTTTAATATCTTTATGTTTTCTGGCTTTTAAAATTTGAAGCTATACCATCATCCAAACTCTGTCCTTCCCTTCTTGCCTACACTTATTTCATGGATGATTTCATAGAGCTTCACTGCTAGAAATGTCACTTGTGCTGATGTCCCTCAAGTTGACAGAGCTAATCAAAGCTCTCTTCCAGATTCCACAGGCATTTGGGGGAGTCTGGGGAAGACTTTCAATAGAATTATAACATTATCACGACAAAGTTGAATTTTGATCATCCCCTTCCAAACTTTCTATACTGGATCCTTCCTCATTTCAGTTGATACAATTTCAATTTTGTAGTGAAAGTAACCAAACACTTAACATTCTATTTTTCATCCTTCTATCTGATAACCATTCCTTTGGAAAACCATTTTGTTGCTGTTGTTGTTTGCTCCATTTCCAGAACATATTCGTGATTGAAACATTCTTTACCATTTGCTCTATTCCCACCATGGTCCGTGCTACTGTCATCGATCTTGTTTATTGCAGTAGTTTCTGTCATTTCTCTTTATGTTTGCTTTTGTTTCCCTACAGTCTATGCCAAGTATCGAAACCACGGCCATCTTTTAAATCTGTAAGTTGATTACAATTCACCACAGCTCCCCACTATCTAGTTTCCCTCCCTTGATCTCACTTCCATTCACTTCTCTGAAATCTCCTCCTACTTGTTCCTCTGGTGACACTCACCTTCTTTCTGTTTCTCAAACCTGCTAATAATACACACAGATCATTCCTTTTATTTATTCCCCTTGCATTCTTTTTTTGGGGGAGGGGGTGCCAGGGATCGAACTCAGGACCTTGAGCTTGCGAGACAGGCGCCGGAACCACTGAGCTAAATCCCTGGCCCCACCCCTTGCACTCTTGAGACCCTCTTCCAAGAGACACACATTTGATGTCTTTCAAAATAGATTCTTTGTGGGCGTTATCTGACTTCTTCTGCTGGTTTCTTAATGCTGCTATGACAATTTGCTGCAAACTTGTTCATTTAAAATACATGAATACATTTTCTAACAGTTCTGGGGGTCAGAATTCCAAGACGATTCTTACTGGGCTAAAATCAGGGTGAGCAGGTCTTCATTTTTTTTTTTTTTTTTTTGTCTACAATCTCTGGAAGAGAATCTACTTCCTTGCCTTTCCCAGTTTCTAAAGTTTTCTCCTAGATCCTTGACATATGTATTATGGTTTTTATCTAGATGACCCCCAAGAGGCTCGTGGAGTTTAGATGGTGCTTTGAAAAAGTGATTGTATTAGGGGTTGCTATAGCTAAATCCGATGTTAGGAGGCAGGGCCTGGTCCTAAGAGGTGTGGTGGGTCACTGAGGGCATGACCCAGGAGATGTATCTCCCTTCCCAGCTCCTTACTTCATTCTCTGTGCTTCCTGGCCGCCATGATATAAGCTGCTTCCCTATATGCCCTTCCTGCCTTGGAGCTGGTCACTGTGATGCCTAAAACTGTGAGCCAGAATATACCTCTCTTTCTCTAAGTTTTGTGTATTGGATATTTTTCCCAGCAAGGTGGAAAGTGACTAAGACATCCCCTATGTTTCTGAACCATCAATGTTGGTGCTGAATCTGCCACGGGCTTCTTCCATCTCACTCTCCCTCATCATTATGTAAGATGAATTTAGCCCATTTAAATACTTATGGCATTAGATTTTTCCCACGTAAAGAAACTAAAATTTCCTCCATTCACAGTCCTTAAAGTTAGGACACGTGAAGTGTCTTTTGCCACGTAAAGGTAAAAGAGCTTATCCATAGGTCCTTTGAATAAAGATGCATGATATTCTGTCTAACATGTGCCCCCTATTTAATAGTGTATATTTCTTCTACACCCCAATTATCCCTTCTTATCTGCTCCTTCTTTGTTAAATTTATCTCATGTCACTTTCTAGCATATGGGCTATTTGTTGCAGTATATTTTTGCTCTCTGCTTCCCACAGTTGGAATGGGGGTAGATTGACCAGGAAGACATCTCAAGTTTGTTTGTTTTTCAGTAAAATATCCAAGGATGGGAATCATGACTGGCATGTGGTGGTACTCCAAAAATATTTGTTAGATGAATAAATTCTGACAAGGGGTTGCTGAATCGAGTAATTATATTTTGTTGTCGAATGAAGTTCCCAAAGGATCAATTGAATTTGATCGAATTTTTATCTTCTTCCTGTTGTTTTCTTTCTTGAAACAAAAATGGGGTGGCTAAAATGACCAATAATTGTTGATTTTTTACGAAGGATGAAATACTAGCACATTTTTATATGTGGGCAATGAATATGTGCCAGTATTTTCCTGGAATTGGAATCATGTTTAATGATCTGAGATTTTTTTTTCTTAAAACAGACCCCAGAGACAGTTCTCCCTCAACTAGACTCTAATGTGACATAAAACAAGATAGATTAATTCTGCAAAGAATAGGTAATTATGTATCCTGTGGCGTTTATTCCAGTACAATTTGTTGGTTACCTTTTGAGGTTTCCTACTAGTGAAATTCTCAGGCAATGCCTGCAGCTGCAGTTTTCAAATATTTAGCAGATGTAGAAGAAACATTCCAAAATTGAGCTAATAGGTAAGAAATTATGACAAATTTGAACATTAGAACCATTTTGCAGTGTTTGTCTTGTGTGTTAAAAATCCTCAACGTTGGTTTCAGAAAATAGAATGTTAAAACAAGTATTGCTTTCTTTTTCTATCCCTTCCCCTTCCTCATTTACTAGTTTTCTTCTCCAATAATACATTTAAATCAGTTAAGAGTTAAAAAAAAAAAATTTAAGACATGATGGCTCTTGATAAACAAATATTTTATTTCCTTATTTGCATCTAATTTTTCAATTTTTGTTTGTTTCAATTAATTTCATTATTTTCATGGTTGAATAAAGTGCTTTATAAATATTTTAAACAAAATCTAACATATTTGTATGTAAGTTAAATTTATGATTATTGTCTTTTTTCACAAGGAAAGTGGTAGATTATCAGTTACCAAGCTGCTGTTATTATTTGATACATTTTCGCAACAATTATTCAAAATATCTATTGATTTTCTCTACTTATATTTTAAAAGCATAACATCTGGAATGAAACATACATACTGTATTTCAATGAGATAAACTTTGTATGTTATTCACATTTTTCCCTATCACATTGTTTTCATTTCTATACAGAATGTGTTGGAAATGATAATAAAAAAAATTATTAATATATTTTCACCTTTATTTCTGTTTTTTACTAGAGCGGTGTAAATATGAATATCTTGTTTCTAAAAAGCAATTACATTGTGTAGTCCAAAATTTCACAGTTCAAACTCAGTAACCTATCTTTGTAGCATAGCTGGAAGTTCTAACTTAGAGCAACTGGCAAAATTAATGGTTCTGCCACCATCTCCTTAACCTTTTAAAATTATTCTTCCCCAAGGAGTAGAATATTATCTTACTGAGAAACTGTGCATTGGAGTGAAAGCTATAAATTTTTAGGTCCTAATCCTAATGTGGTCCAAGGTACATAAATAGTTTTCTAAGGTGAACTCATGTGCATCACATTAGCTTTATAAGTGCCATACATTACTTCTTAACACTAAGAAAGAGACTGTTTATTAAAGTAATGGCAGAGAAGTGTTCATTTCTCTTTACTTGGGTGGCTACATTTTCCTTCCTCCCATCCTCCACTTTCTGTCTTCTAAAGGGCAGGTAATTAACCCCATTTTGTTATGTGATCAGACGTAGAAGGATCATATCTTTATTATTTATTAGGGAAATATACCATGTGTCTTTCAAAATGAGAATATATCCTACTGCAAGACTCTACAAATATCTTCCCACCAGTGTGTGTCATGGTAAGTCTTTGCTACCCCTCTCTCACTGGCACTATTACACTGTGCTAAAGAATTCATTGTACATGATAAAAAGGAACTTAATGTTCCAAGTATTTTTTGTAAAAAATCATGAGTATTTGTCAAGCAATTTTGTAACTAAATCTACAATATATTATTTACCAGTTAATAAACAGTAACATAACTACAGAGTAGTCTAATTTCTCTGTTTTCATTTGATGTCTCTTTCCTTTCCACACTGAAAATATACAGATTTTTGTTGCAATTATCTATATAACCTAACTACTTGTGTCCAAGAGCTTAATCAGAATCTTACATTTTCTACCTGTTGTGCCACTAGTACTTGTTCTTTTCTTTCATTCATTACTCATCATTACTTATTTTACAGAACCTAACACAAAACTTATTGCTTCAGTGTTTTAAAGCATGCTTTTTAAATTTTAATACAATATAATGCTGTTTCTCTCCTGAGTTACCTCTGCTGCAGTATATATCACAAACAGAAGTGAATATTTGAATAAGGATGTGCAAAGGGCAGGGAATCTTGAGGAAGTGGCATAACTCTACTACTTCATAAATGGTTATCTTCAAAAATATATGAATTACTAATTCATTAATGATAATGCAATGTTTTCCCATTTGTGTTTGGATACACCAATCTTTTCAATCTTTTTAGTCAAGCTAGATGAAACATTTAAAAATTAATAAAATAATATTTTACATTAATTAAGCTAATATATAATTATATTATGTTAATTATTACATTATACTCAAACTAAATATTATCAACAACTGATATAATATCCAAATCTATTTTTATAATGTTTTGGTGTAAATTTTCTAATGTTATCTAATAGTATTACTGTTCCTAAATTATAATTCTCTGACTAACCTAAGAAAATAGGTTTGTGACACATATACTGAAAACAAGCATTTTTTTAACCATTGTTATATCTTTATTTTATTGCTAGATGGCACAAAACATTTAATAAAATTATATTGTATTAATTTAAATGAAAGCTATAATTATTATTTTAGATATCAAAATTATATATAACAATGAAGTAATTAGAAACAATATCACATTTTTAGGTGACAAGTATTCTAGAGAAGTTTTTAGAAACATTTGATCAACACATTTTTCACTTTGTTATATTTTAATCACAAATTGATGCAAAGTAGGCAAATGTGAGGAAGGTAGGTTTATCAATATGTTGATGACATGTTTCACAAGTGATAAATTTTTTTTTAGGTACCAACTGATTTCTCAAGGGGCATGAAAAACATAAGAAAAGTACATTTTCATGCATGTGTACAATTGTCTCTATTTGAAATATTCTTAATTTTTCTTTATGTAGTCCATTTACTAATGAATTGTAAATGTTGGAAAACTGTATTTTCCATAGTCCTCTGTTGTATTGCTCTTTATTTTAATAAAATACCTAAGTGCTTTGAAATGCTTTTATTGAATCTTGTCAAGTAATTTCCACCAGAATTTTGCCTGTTATGTATCTTACACACTTTCAAGAAAGAATTAAAATTATTCACAATATATTCATGATAGAGCATCAATAGTATTTCTGATCTTTTCACTTTCCCATAAAAGTAGTCCTTTTTTGCATTGTATTCTTTTTCTATATTTTATCTTTTTCAATTGTCTTCTTAGAGTTCAGACTTTAAAGATGTATCTTTATAAAATTCACTGTAGTGTGGTCAGAAAACTGAAAATGCTATGTGATAAGGTTAATTTTTTTCAATATTTCCAATGTCAGGAATGACCAAAAGGTGAGCAGTTGAGATTATGTGACCAAAAGATTTCATGTGAAAGACAACTGCTCAAATCTCTTGGGGTTTACACTCTTCAAATATCTATTTTTCATTTCAGAAAATCCAGCAGTTAGTCCTAGCTAGAAATGTAGCACTGGCAAACTTGGAAATATTTAACTGAATTGTGAGAAGTTAAAATAATCTTAGATACAAACTATATGCAATTTTAAAACATTCACTCATTTAAATGACAAAATCTACTTATATTTTCTATTATGTCAGTTATTTTTTGGCTTAAAACATCTGTTCTTCAATGAATTATTATTTTTAAATATTTTTAAAATATTCACTTAATTTAGTAATTGGGAAGATATCTTTCCTCCAGTGAATGCTTGACCACTTTGTCAAAGATAAGATTGTTGAATGTGTTAGGAGTTATTTCCACATCTTCTAATCTGTTCCACTGATCCTCAGGTCTGTTTTCTTGCTAGCAACATGCTGGTTTTTTGTTTTTTGTTTTTTGTTTTAAATCACAGTAACCCTGCAGTATAATTTCAAGTCAAGGATTGTGATGCCCCCTGCCTTGCCTTTGTTGACCAGAATTGCCTTTGCTATTCTAGGTCTCTTCTGGTTCCAAATAAATTTTAGGAATGTTTTCTTTAGTCTGTGAGGTATGCTAATGGTATTTTGATTGGTATTGCATTAAATCAATATAAAAATTTAGGGAGTATAGCCATTTATACTGTATTGGTTCTTTCTACACAAGAAGAAGGAATACTTTTTCAGAGTACTGTAGTGTAGAGATCTTTTACTTTCTTTGTAAGATTGATTTCTAAGCATTTCATTTTTGGATGCTATTGTGAAAGGTGTTGTATTGTGAAAGGTGTTGTTTCCTAATTTCTTTTAATTATTTGTGTACAGGAATGCTATTGATTTTTGACTGTTGATTTTGTATCCAGCTGTGCTACTGAATTTGGTTATTAAATCTAGAAATCTTTTGGTGGAATCTTTGAGGTCTTCTATGTAGAGGATCATGTCATCTACAAATAATAATAATTTAACTTCTTCCTTTCCTCACTTTATTCCTTTTATTTCTTTCTCTTGATTAATTGTTATGGCCAATGTTTCCAGGGCTATATTGAACAGGAGTGGTGGTAGTGGACATTCTTGTCTTGTTCCTGTTTTTATTTATTTTTATTTATTTATTTTTCTGTGGTATGATTCTTTTAATTCTTTTGGGAAAATACCCAGCAGGGAAATAGCTGGGTCAAATGGGACCTCCAGCCTTAGTTCTTTGAGGTATCTCCACACGGATTTCCACAGTGATTGCAACAGTCTTCACTCCCACCAACAATGGAGCAGGGTTCTTTTTTCTCCACACCCCCGCCAGCATTTGTTATTGGTTGATTTCTTGATAGCAGCCATTCTTTCTGGGGTGAGGTGGAATCTCAGTGTTGTTTCCATCTGCATCTCTCGAATGACCAGTGATGTTGAACATTTTTTCATATGTTTATTTGCTGCTTTTACTTCTTTGTCTGAGAAATGTCAGTTCATTTCAGATGCCCATTTTTGAATTGGGTCTTTGAATTTGGGGGGTCTGATTTTTTTTCAGTTCTTTATATATTCTAGATAGTAGCCCTTTGTCTGAGTTACAGCTGCTAAAAATTTTTTCCCACATTGTAAGTTGTCTGTTAGCTCTGTTGGTGGTTTCTCTTGCAGTGCAGAAGCTTTCCAATAAGATGAAATCCCAGTTGTTGATTCTTTGTGCTAGTTCCCGTGCTATTCAGGTTTTGTTCATGAAGTCTTTTCCTATGCCAATATCTTCAAGAGTTTGACCTAACTTATCTTCCAGCAAGTTTAGTGTTTCTGTCTTAATGTTTAGATCTTTAATCCACTTTGATCTTAGTTTAGTGCATGGTGATAGATATGGGTCTAGTTTCAATCTCTGACAGGTTGAAATCCAGTTTTTCCAACACCATTTATTAAATAGGCTATCTTTCCTCCAATGAGGGTGCTTGGCTCCTTTGTCAAAGATGAGGTGGCTGAGTATGTCTGAAGTTGTTTTTGCAACTTCTAATGTATTCCACTGATCCTCGGGTATGTTTCTTTGCCAGTACCATTGTTCCTGTTTCTAAAGTGAAAGCTTTCTGTTTTTGACCATTTCATATAATGTTGACTGTTGGATTGTTATAGGTGGCTTTTGTCAAATTGAAATGAAGATTATCTATTCCAATTTTCTGTAGGACTTTTATCATGAATGGGTGTTGGACTTTATCAAATGCTTGTTCTGCATCAATTGAGATGATAATGTAATTTTCATCTTTGGCTCTGTTAATATAGTGTATTACATTTGTTGATTTGCATGTGTTGAATCATCCCTGCATCCCTGGGATACATCCCACTTGGTCAGGTTGTATGATCTGCTTGATAATATGCTGCATTCTGTTTGACTGTATCTTATTTAGGATATTTACATCTATGTTCATTAGAGAGATTGGCTTGTAGTTCTCATTTTTGATAGATCCTTCTCTGGTTTTGGTATGAGGTAATATTTGCTTCCAGGAATTGTTCTGGGAGTATTGCTTCCCTTTCAGTTTCATTAGAGTTTGAGGAGTAGTGGCATTAAATGGTCTCTTTAATAAATGTTGCTGAAAAACAGGGTTTCCTCATGACAAAGGCTAAAACTACACCCATATCTCTCACCATGCATTAAATTAAAATCAAAATTGATCAAATGTATAAATATTAAAACAGAAACATTAAAAATGTTCAAATGGAGAATAAGTAGAGCTCTTGAAGACATAGATGTAGGCAAAGACTTTCTTAACAAAACTCTGATAGTATGGGAAATACTACAACCAACAACTGGGATCCCATCCAATTGAAAACCTTTTGCACAGCCAAAAATATCACCAATAGAGTAAAAAGAAAACACATGGAATGGGAAAAATTTTAGCCAGTTGTCTCTCCGACCAAGGAATAATATCTAGTACATATGAAGAATTGAAAAAAAAATCAGAATCACATCTGAGATTAATACTTCATTGATGACAAAGTACAAACAGTAAATACATATATGAAAAAACATTCAATATCATTGGTCCTTCGAGAGATGCAAATTAAAACAATTTTAAGATTGCACCTCACCCCAGAAAGAATAGCTTCTATCAAGAAATCGACCAATAACAAATTCTGGTGGGGCTGTGGGGAAAAAGGAACCCTTCTCCACTGTCGGTGGGAGTATTGACTGGGGCAGCTGCTGTGGAAGTCGGTGTGGAGATTCCTCAAAAAACTAGGATTAGAGGTCTCATTTCCCCCAGCTGTTCCCCTTCTTGGTATCTTCCCAAAAGAATGAAAATGATCAAACCACAGTGATATATGTAATATATGTACACCCATGTTCATAGCAGCACAGTTGGTAATAGTTAAATCTTGGAAACAGCCCAAATGCCCATCAACAGATGAGTAAATAAAGAAGATGTGGGTTTTTTATAAAGTGGAGTACTACTCAGCCATACAGAAGGGTAAACTTTAAACATTTCTAGGTAAATGGATGGCCCTTGAGACTATACTCTTAGATGAAATAAATCATACACATATGTATAAATGTCACCCTGTCTCTATGGTGTAAGAATCTGAAAGTGTAAATAAGGACCAAAATGTATAATAGACATTGTGAAACAGGAATAAATTGTTCAAAAGGAAAGAGGAACTGGGGGGGGGGGGGAGAGGAAAAGAAGGGAAGGGAGAAAAACAAGAAAAGGAGGATAAAATGGAAACATAACTGTGTAAATTAGTAGAAGAGAAGTTGTAGAGATGACAGGGAGATGGGAAAAGAAGGGGAACCAAGATATATCATGTACAGGTACAAATTCTCTCTGATGAGTGTGATTATTATGTAGATATAAATTGTACCAATAAATTTTAAAAAAATTTAAAAATTTAGTTGTTGAGAATAAATCAGTGTATCTCAAATAAAAATTAGGCTTTATTTATTGGTTAAGTTTACTGTAAGTAACTACATTTTTAGTTAAAGCTTCACAATCTCTAAAGAAAAAATCCACTAAGTATTTTTAATTTTAAATATAAAACTTTATAATAGAAAATATTGTTTATTTTTCAAGCTATGAATTTAATATTACTGTGATATATATTTTTTTGTGTGGAATTTTTTTCCATTTAGTTTATTGGTACACTTTAAGTACACAATACAGTTACATTCATCATTGGGATCTTGTACGTTTACATGATCTGTCTTGGCTCCTATTCTTTCCCCTATTCTTTGTGGAAATTTTCATAATTCATATGAGTCTCAATTTGCTCTACCATATTTTTTTTAGTTTTAAGATTCAAATATAATATTAATTAATTCTAAAATAATATTCCCACATTATTCTTACAAGTATGGAGAGCAGGGGGGCGGAGATTTAGCTCAGTGGTTTTGCTGCCTGCTGTGCAAGTGCAAGGACCCAAGTTCGATCTCCGGTACCAAAAAATAAAATCAAATAAAATAAAAACATATGGAGAGCAACAATGATGAAGTAGGAATTTCCAATCTGACTCCTATACATCAGTGAAATTTTGATTGAACAGAATGATAAGAGATCATTTTGTTTCAATACATTTTGCTTAGCAATAACTCATGTTAATTATTGACTCTCAGATGAATCACAATAAGAAATATATAGATACATGTAAATATTAATAAAAAGAACAATCTTCAAGCAAATGACTATAATAACATGCAAAACACAACAGAGAGTAAAAATCATAGACCATTTGATTCTGGATAATTTTCAGGGAATGTGACACGAGGTTGGAGCACATGTGCATGCTAATGTACTCCCTGTGTGTGTTTTACAGCTGCACTCCAACTCTGACAAAGGTGATGGCTCTGTCAAGTACATTCTTACCGGGGAAGGTGCCGGGACTATATTTATCATCGATGACACCACAGGGGACATTCACTCAACCAAAAGCCTAGACAGGGAACAGAAGACTCACTATGTGCTGCATGCCCAGGCCATCGACAGGCGGACCAACAAACCCCTGGAGCCCGAATCTGAGTTTATCATCAAAGTGCAAGATATCAACGACAATGCTCCCAAATTCACAGATGGGCCATACATCGTCACTGTGCCTGAAATGTCAGACATGGGTGAGGAGATGCATCTTTATATTTGAGAAACTAATGTACATTTTTGAAAATCCAAAGGTTGCTTCTTGAAAATAAGTTTGTGAATGTCTGAGTGTGTGTGTGAGTGTGAGTGCGTGTGAGTTTGTGTGTGTGTGTGTGTGTAGAAGTCTGGGAAAGCTTGAAAAAGTGAATACTTTTGCATAGGTGATAAAGGACATTGAAGCTATTGCAATATTTATTAAATTTAATTTCTCAACATGTAAGTGTAGATAATGTTTTCATTTCAAAGAGATCATAAGTTGAAAAACTCCTGTAGTTTTTGCTTAATTGACATGGTATTTCATTCATGCAAATTATTAATTTATATTAAGAACATACGAACTCCTTCAGTGTGGCTCTGTCCACAGTGGAAACTGCATGACGTCTGGAATTGTTGGCAACATGTTTGCAGGCTTACAACTCATAATACATTATAATAACATTAATAATAGAAGTAGTTGCTTCACTAACAAAAGTTTCTAGATATTCCTTCGCATTTCCGTGCCTGATTTATTTCAAAATATACAAAGGCCTTGTGAAATACTTGAATACAGTTTTAAAAATCTGCAAACTGGCAGAGTACTTAAGAGATGTTTCAAATGCATGTATCTATGAAACAACAAGGAGAAATGAATTGCAAGTCCACCTGAATGCTCGGATTTTGCTGTATTTGATGTACTAAGAACCAGACTTCAAGCTGCTTTAATAATACGGGGCTTTTCCACTACTCACAGAGTGCTGTAGTCTATTTTATTTTCCTTTTCTCATATATATGAAATTTAATACTGGTGACTAAAATAAAACCCAACTATTCTAATAATTTTTACTATCTTTGTGACAGTGTAAGATTGAATTTGAATAAATATTTTATGTATTTAATTTTAATGTATATATGAATATTATTTGACATGAGAGATATTATAGTTATTAATTAAATCACTCTTTGAATTTGAATATTTTGAATAATCAGAACTTCTTCCTTTGCTGACTTAAAATTCCCAGCCTCTTTTAGTTCTCTTTGGAGGGCCATGTGGCTCCTGCAGCTGTTGGAGAGAGCAGAAGAAAGCCAGACTAGGTCTCAGGCAGCATCTCAGGGAAGAAAGCATTCCTGTGGATCACAGTAGACAGAACACAGGGATCAGCACTAGCAAGCCTGGGGAGAGCCCCAGAATATATTCAGGTTTGTTAGTTGCTAAGGACAGTTTAGAAAAATTGACGTGCTAGGCACTGTTAACCTTAGTGTGCAAGAGTTCGTGAGGAAACCTAGGCACAGAAATTCCTGTGCACTAACAAAGGATTGAAGACCCCTTAACCAATCTTCCGCTATCTTACGAAGGCAAAGATAGCCCTAAGGCACCATGACTGGGAAGTTACTGTTAAGGGCAGGAGTCCAAGGAGCACAAAGGAATAATCCATAACCCAAAAGGTCCAGGACCAGAAGAAGAAAAACTGGCAGAGCACACATTAGAGCAAGTGTTTCATTAGTAAGAGCACCAGACACATCTTGAGGGCACAGCAAAGATTTCAGTAATGCAGAGCTACGTTTCTTTTTTCTAAAAGAAAAACTAAATAATTTAAATAAAATAATAACAGAAAAAATGAATATATGGATTACAGGTATGAGTGGTAACAAATTACACTTAGCCATTACCTTGGTACTTGAGAATATATTAGGCATGAAGAACAGCTTATCACCAAACAAAAATATAAAATATATGGAAATTGTGATGGAAAGATGATATGTGATTTAGAGGATATATTTATTAGAGCTACCAGAAGAACAACATATGTTTCAAGGGAATAAACAAGGACAGAGTAAGAAGAAAATAAGATTTTTCTTTGAAGTGATGGATCCTTTGAATTTACAAGTTTAATAGACTAATTGAATTACAGAAAGCATTAATAGAATAAGAATTAAGCTCAGGTAAATCCAGAAAAGTTTTCACCCCTAAGGGAAACATCAAAACTTAGCAGATTTTCATAGTTTTTGAAGTTACATATTTTAAAAAGCATATATGCAATTCATATTTATTACTTAAAGTACTGGAATAAAGTAGACAGTTTAATCCTACAGATAGACTAGAAGTAAAAGACTGAAATCCGAGATCATTTGTTCAGACTGTTGCATATCTGTGAGAGTGAAAAAATATTTGGACAAAGATCCAAAACCATATTATATTCTTCTTGGATGCAGACAAACATTTGAGAAAATAGTTCAGTGTTTACACATTCCAAGTTATCATATGTAACTTGCAGAGGAGCTTGGGAATGAGAACACCTAATATTCTTAAATTCTCCCACTGAGAGGTGGAAGACTAACAGCCAAAATTTTAATATCTAAAAGTAGTTGAAAAAAGGACCGTACATTTTAATTCTCCGTGCTAGTGTGTTAAGGAAAGAATGTATTAAAAGAGTAATTTTGGGCAAACTGTACACTGACTATGGGAAATTTTATATTATTAGTGTGTTTATTTGTTTTAAACTTCATTATGGATAAAGCAAAGCATAGAAATCATCCTAATAGCACATAGTGCATATTGAATGTATAGAAAACGATGTGAAAGTTGATGAGGGGAAAAATCATTGTATATTTTCTGCCTCAACATGGAAGATAGTATATTGACTCTGATTTTGAAATAAAAGGCTAATGATGTTGTAGAACAAGGATCAAAAAAAGGCAGGCAAGGGAAATCTGGCCAGCCATCCAATTTTATAAATAATGTCTTACTGAGATACAGCTTCGTTCATTTGTTTAAAGATTGCCTATCGTTGTTGGGACACTGTCGTGGCAGAATTGAATAGTTGGGCAGAAGGCTATATGGCTCACAAAACCTAAATTATATACTTCATTGCTTTTTCTAGAAAAAAAATATTTGTCATTTGACAATTTCCATTGTAAGGCCTTTCAGGGAGTGTGACCCAAAGCAGAGGAACAATTAGAGGACAGAATTAGTATCCTGCTATCCAGGGCAGTTAGTATTCTGCCAGCCAGGGTGGACTAAGTGTTTGTACACAGACATAAGAAATGTGAGAAACTGGACAACATTTCTTCCCTTTGGGTACTAAGCAATATCCACATGTCCACTCTTTCCTTCTGTATCACTAAGAAAACTGCCACCTCTTCAGTTTAACACTGTACAGTGTCAGTTACTGACCTGCCACGCTCCTTTTCACTCAGGATTTACCCTGTAATCTAGTTCCAGTTGTAGAAGGCAAGTGAGGTCTAAGGGAAGATTTTTGCAGGAAACACATTGGTTTCTTGACAGAAGCTACTTTAAAGCACGTCTTCTACCCATTACCATTGCCCTTTCTTGCCGCCTGGAATGCATGTGTGGTATGATTGTAGTCACCTCTTTTTAAGTGGAAAACCTTAGTGAAAAATAGCATAATAAACTGGTAAAGGCAAAAACAACAAAAGGACCAAAACCCAAAAATATGATTCCATCACATCACTGGCTTGCTTTTCCAACACTGGCCTCCCAGACTATGAAAATAAACCTCTTTCTAAGGTTTTTACATATCCTCAAAATATATGCAGCTAAACGGAATGTTTTCTAGAGTTCAATGGGAACATAGCAACTCAATGCATGGACCTTATACTGAATCCAAGGGAATAGTGAGGAGGATTCCAGCTTCAGAGCAGAAACAATGATGTCGTTTTCCACTGAGTGCCTGAATTTGGGAATGATAAATAAAATCCTCCCTCTGTTTACTTTGCCCTCATGTGCAGTGTACTTACAATGTCAAGGGATTTTGCAATGACAGCAGTTTTACTTTTTGGTTGAGATGAAGTTTCCAAATGCTTTCAGATATCTAAATCCTGCTTCCCATCAACTGAAAAATAATCAGTTGTATCCGAAACAATTCTGATCGGTGGATAAACAAATTAACACTGTGAATGTAGACTTGGAGTTCTGCAGAATATCCTGGATGATGAGGACAGACCTACCAGTAAGTTTTCCCAGGGTCTATGACTACAAGTTACCACTATAACTGTCAACAATGGTCATAGAAACAACTCCCAGGAATGCTTGTTGAGTGATTACTAGGGGCCAGGACCTGCATGTATTAAATGTATTTTCCTTGGATAAAGGTACATACATATATTATTTATAAAATGCTACAGTACTGAAAATAAAAATCTAAACTTATAACAAGAGTCTCTTCATAACAACAAATATTCATTTAAAGATATATTGTGTTCTACGACTAAAAATAGACTAACAATGATGTAGGTAGGTAATAACAAACATTTCTCTACATGTGATGCCTAATAATCACTTATTTTTTGCCTAGTACTCATTGAATTTTGAATAATCCAGTCATTTGAAAAAAACCCTATATTTCTCTAATTCTTGCTAGAGAAAAAAAGTGAATGTATTTTATTTGTTGAATGCTGTCATGGTAGCTAGTGATAAAATAGCAAAAAAAACAATAATAACTGTCTTTGAGCAAACTAAAAATATATAAGGAGAAATTTCCAATACTGCGCTCCATGAGCAAAAATAGATGAAGCATGGATTTGGACAGAAAGCTCAGCTTTCTGGATTGGAGAAGACATTTTCCGTGAATTATTCATAATGCACACCAGCTTATCAGTTAAAAAGGGGAAAAATGGACACTTTACCAGAGGATATAAGGATGAAAAATATGTTTTTCTTTCTTGTATTGTTACAGTTCCACAGGAAGTTGTGTCCCTCTGTGTGTGCATGTGTGTGTGTGTGTTTGTGTGTGTGTGTGTGTGTTACAGGGAAATATACAGGAACTCCATTTGAATGATGGATTGCCCATAAGGTTTTATCAAACATACTGTGAGAATACAGAGAAGGCAGTACCAGCACTTTCCTGGGTGTGCCAGGTTTTATCGTGTTCCATATTAATAGTGTTCAGCAGTGGTCAGGAAGCTGCCAGAGGTAAGGAAGTGTGCAACATCTCCAGTGAGGTCACCGTAATAAGGTTGTGTATTTCTTATCTGTGCTCAATAATCAACAAAACCCATGGCATTCTATAGGGTTTATTAAAGAAACATAGAAAAATAAACTGTAGTGGTTTTTAGAAATGTATTTTCACATTCAGTTTTTCTTTATCTTTTTAATTTAAATAACGTGATTTCATCTATTACCTAAGGAACTGGATATCGCAAAGGAAAAGTTTTTGAGTTTTCTCACTATTGTCGCTCTGGACTAGGTAGTTTGTAGTTGTGGGGAGCTGTCCTGGGCACCGTATGATGGTGAATGCATCCCTGGCATCTGTCCAACTGATTCTAGCAGCCACCCTTTCACTACCAACATAGGATATCTACAGATATTAAGATGCCTTCTGAGCGAAAACTACTCTCAGTTGAGAATCCCTGCTCCTAAGGAGCATGCAAGCTACAGGAATGAAAAAAATTAGAAGTAGACACACAAATTGAATATGTTTTTAAATTTCTAGTCACTTGAATAGTGCCAGAGTCTTCATACTATATATTTGATCACCAAGACATATTTTATCTGATTACCTAAAAATTTTTGATGTTCAAATTGTTTGAACGCATTGTAATTACCATATTAAAATGTAATCACAAAATCTCTGAATCTCGATATATATGTAGGTAGGTATCTTGAGATATATGTATATCTCCAGTGGTTGCAAATCAAAGATCAGGTTGGCTTCTCATGATGAATGGCATGAGCACATCAGGAACCATATGGATCTATCACAGGGTAACAAAAGCCAATATGGTTCAAGAATCAGGTTCACTTCCTTTATAACAATCCAATATTGAGAGACATAGCAGGGCTCTCAGGAACAACATTAGTTCATTCTCTGAGTGATTTCTTTAAAGGCATAGATGCTTTTCCTAATCCTCACCACTTAAAGGGTCACCATCACTTCAGGTCAAAACAACCCGGACAAAACTTCCAGCACATGAACTTCTTGGGGGAATCATTCAAGTTATGCCAAACCATATCTATGATCTTTGTTACCTTTTATCAATTATTCTGTGAAAATATTGACTTTTTATTATTAAAAATTCAGGTTATCTATATTTTCCTAAGTATTTTCTATAATTTTTTAAAAATTCTTTTATTGGTACATTTTAGGTATACAATACATTTACATTTCTCATTGGGAACTTGTGCCTTTACATGATGCATCTTGGTTCTTATTTTTTCCCCATTCCTTGCACTCCCTTCCCTCCTCCACTTCCCTATTTACAAAGATTTTGTTTCCATTTTTTCCATTTCTCATAATTTTCCTTTACTTTCTTTCTTTTCCCCAACCCCTCCCACTTCCCCTAACCCTTTGAGCCTTTTCTTCCTATTTCACATTATCAATTATTCATTCTAATCATTGGTACATTTTAGGTATACAATATAATGACATTCATCACTGGAAATTTCCACCTTTACATAATCTCTCTTGGTTCTTATTTTCCCCCCTTCCCCTGCCCTCCATTCAACCCCTCCATCACTCCCTATTTACACTTTGTTTCCATTTTTCCATTTTTTCATGTTAATTCCATTCCCTTCTGTCCTTTCCCCTACCCCTCCCACTTTCTCTTCCCCTTTTCCCCTTTTCTTCCTATTTCACATTATCTATTATACCTTTTAGTCCTTATTTAGACTTTCAGTTTCTCACATTAGAGAAACTATTTGATATTTACACATGTGTGTCCTATTCATTTCCCTTCAGAGTACCACCTCAATTTGAATCCATTTAGCTCTAAATGTCTCTAAATTCTCATTTTTTATGGCTGAGTAGTATTCCATTTTATAAAAATTTTTTTTTTTCTTTATCCAGTCTCCAGTTGATGGACATTTGGCCAGTTTCCAAGTTTTAGCTATTACAAATTGTGCTGGTATGAACATGGGTGCACATATATCACTGTGGTATGAGTCTTTTAATTCTTATAGCTGAGTCAAATGGGACTTCCAGTCCTACTTCTTAGAGGTATCTCCATACAGAGTTCTACAGTGGTTGCACCAGTCTACACTCCCTCCACCAGTGGCAAAGGATTCCTCTTTCTCCAAAGCCCCCACAGCATTTGTTATTGGTTGATTTCATGATAGCAGCCATTCTTTCTGAGGTGAGGTGGAATCTCAGCATTGTTTTCATTTGCATCTCTGTAATGACCAGTGATGTTGAACATTTTTTCATTCATTTATTTGCTATTTCTACTTCTTTGTCTGAGAAATGTCTGTTCATTTCAGATGCCCATTTTCAGACTGGGTATTTAAATTTGGAAGGTTTGATCATTTTAAGTTCTTTATAGATTTGAGACAGTAGGCCTTTGTCTGAGGAACAGCGGGTGAAGATTTTTTCCTGTATTGTGGGTTGTCTCTTCACACTGCTGGTGGTTTCTCTTGCTGCACAGAAGCTTTTAAATAAGAAAAGATCCCACTTCTTGATTGTTTGTGCTAGTTCATAGGCAACTGAGGTTTTGTTCATAAAATCTTTTCCTACACCAATGTCTTCAACAGTTCTACCTAACCTCTGTGCCAGCCGGTTCAGCATTTCTATTTTAATATTTAGATCTTTAATCCATTTTGATTTTGGTTTAGTGCATAGGAAGAGATCTAGGTCTAGTTTTAATCTTTGGCAAGTGGAAATCCAATTTTTTCAGCATCATTTATTAAAGAGGTTATCTTTCCTCCAGTGAGGATGTTTGGCTCCTTTATCAAAGGTGAGATAGCTGCATGTGTCTGGAGTTGTTTTGACATCTTCTGCTCTGTTCCACTGGTCCTCAGGTCTGTTTCATTGCCAGTGCCATACTGTTTTTATCACAGTAGCTTTGCAGTATAGTTTCAAGTTGGGAATTGTGATCGCTCCTGCCATTTCTCTGTTACCTAGAATTGCTTTTGCTATTCTGGGTCTCTTCTTGTTCCAAATGAATTTTCAGATTTTTTTCTCAAGGTCCATGAAGTATACTGCTGGGGCATCAATTGGGATTGTGTTGAATCTATATAGCAGTTTTGGAAGTATGGCTATTTTCACTATATTGATCCTTCCTACCCAGGATCAGGGGATGTCTTTCCATTCCCTGATATCATCTTCACTCTCTCTTTTCAGAGTGCTATAGATTTCAGGGAAGAAATCTTTGATATCTTTCATTAGGTTGATTGCTAGGTATTTCAGTTTTTTGGATGCTATTGTGAAAGGAATTATTTGCCCTATTTCTCTCTCAGTGAGTCTGTTTTTTGTGTCGAAGAAATCTATTTATTTTTGTGTGTTGACTCTGTAACCAGCTACTTGACTGAATTAGGTTATTAAGTCTAGAAGGCTTTTGGTGGATTTCTTGGGGTTTTCTATACAGAGTATCATGTCATGTGCAAATAATGACAATTAGATGTCTTCATTTCCTATCTGTATTCCTTTTGTTTCTTTCTCTTGTCTAATTGCTGTGGCTAATGTTTCCAAAACTGTACTGAATAACAGTGGGGATAGAGGGACATCCTTGTCTTGTTCCTGATTTTAGTGTGAAGGATTTCAGTTTCTGACCATTTAAGATGAAACTGACTGTTGGTTTTTCATAAATGGCTTTTATCAGTGTGAGGTAGGGACCATCTATTCCAATTTTTTGTAGGGTTTTTATCACAGTTGCATGTTGGATTTTGTTAAATGTTTTTGCTGAGTCTATGGAGATAATGATATATTTTTTGTCCTTGTCTCTATTGATATAGTATATAACATTGATTGATTTGCATATGTTGAACCATCCCTGCATCCCTGGGATGAATCACCCTTGATCAGGGTATATGCTATTCTTGATGATCTTCTGCATTCTATTTGGCATTTTGCATCTACGTTCATTAGTGAGATTGGCCTATAGTTCTCTTTTTCAGGTGGGTCTTTCTCTGCTTTGGGGATCAAGGTGATGCTTGCTTCCAGGAATGAATTTGGGAGTATTGCTTCCCTTTTCATTTCATTGAAGAGTTTAAACAGTATTGGCAGTAGTTCCTCTCTAAAGGAGTTGTAGAATTCAGCAGTGAAGTCATCAGGACTTGGGCTTTTCTTAGTCGGTACGTTTTTCATTATGTTTTGAATTTCATTGATTGATATTGGGTTGTTTAGAATTTTTAGGTCTTCTTTGTTCAACTTTGGTAATTCATATGTATCTAGGAATCTGTTCATTTCTTCTGTGTTTTCCATCTTATTGGTGTATAGGTTCTGGAAGTAGGTATTGACGATCCACTGGATTTCTTCTGGGTCTGTTGTAATTTTACCCTCTTCATTCCTAATTGAATGGATTTGGGCCTTTTCTTTCATTTTTCTGATTAGGTTGGTGAAGGGTTTGTCAATTTTGTTTATTCTTTCAAAGAACCAACCCTTAGCTTCATTAATTTTTTTGTATCATTCTCTTAGGCTCCATTGCATTGATTTCTGCCCTGATCTTTATAATTTCCTCTCTTGTATGAGCTGTGGGTTTGGCCTCTTCTTTTTCTAGAAGCTTGAAGTTCAGCATCAGGTTGTTTAATTGGGCTCATTCTGTTTTCCTAATATGTGTATTCACCGCTATGATTTTCCCTCCTAAGACTGCTTTCATTGTGTCCCATAGATTCCGATATGTTGTATTGTCATTGTCATTTAATTGAAGGAACTCTCTGAATTCTTCTTTAATTTCCTCTGTCACCCATTGGTTCTTCTGAACTCTGTCATTCAATTTCCATATGTTTATGAAATTTTTGTGATTTCTTTTGCTGTGGATCTACAATTTCATCACACTATGGTCTGATAGTATAGAGGGGATAACTTCAGTTCCTTTTACATTTATGTAAACATGTTCTATGAGGTAGTATGTGGTCTATTTTGGAGAGTGACCCATGTGCAGCTGAAGAGAATGTGTATTCTGATTTTGTGGTGTGGTATACTCGTAAACATCTGTTAAGTGCATTTGTTCAAGAGTTTGATTTAGTTCTAGTATTTCATTACTTATTTTTTGGCTACTTGATCTATCTATTAGTGACAGTGAGGTATTGAGGTCCCATACTACAATTGTATTTGTGCATGCATGACTTTTCATGTCCGTTAGTATTTGTTTTATATAGTTGTGCACACTAGTGTTTGTTTCATAGTTATTTTTGATTATCATCTCTTCCTCTTGGATGGTTCCCTTTACAAGGCTGTAGCATACTTCTTTGTCTCTCTTAATCAGTGTTGGTTTGAAATCTACTTGATCTGCAAAGAAGATAGCTACTCCTGGTTTTTTTCAGATTCCTCTCACATGGAGTATTGTTTTCCACCCTTTAACTTTCAGTCTATGAGTTTCCTTTTGAATTAAGTGTGTTTCTTGTATGCAGCATATGGTTGGATCTTGCTTCTTGACCCATTCTGCCAGTCTATTTATTTTGATTGGTGAATTGAGACCATTAACATTGATGGTTATAACTGCTTCATATTGAATTATCATTGTCATGACTTTTCTTTCTGTTGGATTCTTCCCCCTTACATTTAATTTCTTGTTGTGCCCGATGGGTTCATTTGGCTGTGCTTCCTGGGGTTGTGATCCTCATTGTCTGTTCCTAGGATATTGTCTAATATTTTTTGGAGTGCTAGTTTTGTTTTCATGGAGTTGCTAAAGTCCTCTTTGTCATGAAAGTATCTTATTTTTTCCACCAATTTTGAAAGATAGTTTTGCAGGGTACATCAATCTGGGTCAGAGGCTGTTTTCCTTTAGGCCTTGAAATATGTCACTCCAAGCTCTTCTTGCCTTGAGGGTTTGCGTTGGGAAGTCTGCTGTGATTCTGATGGGTTTTCCTTTGTATGTGATTTGTTTCTTTTCTCTACCTGCTTGTAGAACTTTGTTCTTCTGTTGAGTTTCTGGAATCTTAACAATTATATGCCTAATGTAGATTTTTTTTGATCAAGGCTGTTTGGAGTCCTATACATCTTACTTATCTGTATGTCAAATTCTTTTCCCCTGCTTGGGATGTTTTCTGCCATTACTTCTGTGAAGAGTTTTTTATGTCATCTCCACTCTCTCCTGTTTCTCCATTGACTCCAATCAGTCTTATGTTATTCTTCTTTGTATCATCTAGCAGCTGCTGGATTGATTTCTCATAGTACCTTACCATTTTGAAGCAATTTTTCTTTTCCTGGTCACTAATTGCAATCTTATCTTCTATATCTGACATTCTGTCCTCACATTGGCTCATTCTGCTGTGTAAACTTTCAATGGAGGTTTTTCATCTCCTGGAAATCTGTTTGCATCTGTTTTATGCATTCCATTTGTTTCCTATATTGGGATTCCATCATGTTCCTCAGCTTCTCTCTAGATTTATTAATCACATCTTGCACTAGGAACACAATCCCTGCTGCTATCTGAGAAATTATTTCTGATTTAATTTTTCCCAGATCCTCTTTTGTTGCTCCTTCAGAGAGTTCAGGTGCTTGAGTATCAGAGTGCTCCATCGCATTTCCCTGTGGGGTTGTTGTAGGTGATTTGTGGGTTTGGTTTTGAGACTTGTTTACATGCCTTCTCATTTTAACAGGGGGGTGGGAAAGAAGGTGCTATTGCTCCCTGCACAGCTCACCTCCTTTGGGCTGGGAGCGGTTGAACAGTGGCCCAAAAGCACCTTTCTCTGTGCTTGGAGTGCTGGAACAGCAGCCCAGATGCCCCTTCCTCTGGGCTGGGAGCGGTGGAATGGCGATGCCTATAATTTATTAGAAATCATTCATTAAAAGTTTTTAGTCTTTATTAAAATTTTTCAAGCTAAGATTTAAGAATGTGACATGTTGATATTATTTATTGGACCAGGTAAAGGAAACTAAATATGAGATACAATTACTCTTGCTTTTGAGTCAGTATTCAAGGAAAATCATTGCATTTTATAAGTGAATATGTGAGGAATAAAGTCATATGTGTCAATTGTTTTAACATTATCACATAGAAAGGCCATCACAAGTGACAAAGACATTAAACCTTACTGCAAGAACCTGTATTACCATCAATAAAAATTGAGGGGATTTTTTTTGTCTTAATTGTGTGTATCAATCCCTTTTTTTAAAAACAGCAAAAATCATTTTTTCTCTTCTGTTTTTATAGATGAACACCCAGATTCTGCAATTATAGCTTTGCTTTCACCAAGAATCATACTTCTTTTTTTTGCTAAAAACTTAAATTTAGTTGCACTGCAGTCACTGCAGTTTTTTTAAAATGTGCTTTATACCTAGAAATTATTTCAAAGAAAATCATACTAAGTCACAATTAAATTTCACTGAAAATAAACTTCACATTTTCTTTTCTTTTCAAACTAACCTTTCTAAATTTAAATATATATATATGCTCCAACTTCTCTGTACATAAATAAAACATACCTTTCATTTAAGATTACTTAAAAGCATCTAAAAGCTTATTAGCAGGTTACAGAGACATAATGATTTTTAATTTATGGTACAGAGAAAGAAGTATTTTACCAGAAATATAAATATACAACTTATAAAATTGAGGGTCAATGGATCTCTAAAATTTAGTTATGTGGATACAGAAAGCCAAAGTTTTACTGAATCATGTTTAAAATCCACTCGGGCCTTTGTCCTTGGAGATTCACTGATACGTCTGCAATGTTTTTCATGTCTTGATTTTTCCCCTGCTATCTCTAAAGCCCCAGACCTGCTTCACTTGCAGCTGTGTTCTTTGTTGCAGAGCAACAAGAAGAGACACCAGCTGTGCTGACTTTATTGCATTGCTTGTTGGGCTACTGATTTAGTTCTGCCCAAACATCTTGGGAGCTTCATGCTGGACATGTGCCAGGAGTCTATCAGCTGTTTTCAAACCAGGGGCATAATCTTCACAATGAGGCTGGCACTACAATTCTACATGGCATATCAGTGTGCCTATGAGAAAATGCTTTGGACCACTGATGATTTTTTACACTGAAAAGAAAGCTTCATAACTTTTTCTTTTTGTTTTCCTCAGAACTTTTCTTCAGTGACACTTTTATAAAAAACAAATACACTACTTAGTGTCCCAAAACAATATCCATTTTGTCTGCTTGTGATTTTATAGGCTGGCTTCGGTTCTGCTGGGTCGCCCATGATTGCACTGTAATTTTCTGGTGACAGAAACCTGTCTCACTCACAGTGCTGGCTTTGAACTATTCTGTCTGAAGTCTCAGCTGGGTAACTTGCATCTGTGTAGGAGAGGCTGGGTTGTTTCACATGATTTCTAAAAGCTCCATTTTCAAAAGGTGAAAATAGAAGCTTCAAGGGTTTTTGATCAATCATAGAAAATCTACTGCTTCATTTCTGTTGTATTGTTGTTGCCTTCTCACTTGAAATAAGACAGTCTATAAATATTTATGAAATAAATACACGACCACATTTTCCACTTACAATTAAATTGGAAAAACAATTCTGCAGAAATTCATGCTCTTAAAGTGTTATAGCAACAGTATTCTTTTTTTTTTAAATCTCAATGTTGCATAATAGAATAATGACCTATTTTACTATATACGATTACATTTATTCCTGTAAAATTAAATAGGACTAAATAAAACAAGTTACTTTTTCTCTTCATTCATTAGTGGTTGTGACTCACTGGACTAAAATTATGCTATAACCTATGGATTTGTTTATCCATTTGGTTGTCCAAAGGTATATCAACTTAGGGTACCCTAATAAAAGGAACCAAAACATAGTAGAAAATAACTGACTGCAATAGATAAATTCTTCTTCATAAACTGGTTAAAATGCATGCATAGTAAATCTACATACCATGATTTAGAAAATGTGATATTCAAAGAATTATTTTCATGGTTATACCCCTCAATGTAGAAACTTCACAGAGAAGGAGAGAGGAGAGAGAGAGAGAGAGAGAGAGAGAGAGAGAGAGAGAGAGAGAAAGTTGTCAGTTCTGGGAAAAGGTTAAGTACAGGTAATCATAATAAATTCTAATAACTAGTGGCAAACACAACATCTTGATTTGTAATTTGCCTTTGAAATTTAGCTCTTCTCTTAATGGAAAGGATTTGCCTTTTAAAATGAGCATAACTTAAATTTCCTATTATGAGTTATCTTAAAGCAGCCAAGATATTTTTAGCATATTATCACCTTGAATTTTGAATTTATTTTGAACATTTCTGACATCTTACCAGTCTGTAGGCCCCAGAATTAGTTTTTCTCAATATCATGTGCAGCTAACAAGCTATCTCCCTAAATATGTACTAAATAAATAAAATTAAAATAAAATGAACAGAAGAAAATGACATATATTGTTCCAAAGAAGTTGAAAGGTATTAATGTAATATATATTTTATTATATACACTTTTTGAATATACTTATCTTCTGCTTGTCTTTCTTCCTCCTCCTCCACCTGCTCCTCCACCTCCTCCTCCCCCTTCATCTCTTCCTCCACTTCCTTCTTCTCCACCTCTTCATCATCTTACTCTGCCTTCTTTCTTCTCTTCCTCTGGATTCCCCTCCTCCTCTCCTGCTACTTCTGTTCTCTTCCTCCTCCTCTTCCTTTCCTCCCTCACTTCCTTCTCCTCCTCCTCTCTTCCTCTTCCTCATTCTCCTTCTCTTTCTCCTCCTTCTTCACATGTTTATAGTATCGATCCTAGAGCCTTTGGACTGAGCTATATGGAGAGCTTTCTTTCTTTCTTTCTTTCTTTCTTTCTTTCTTTCTTTCTTTCTTTCTTCTTTCTTTTTTGTTAAGAGACAGAGTTTCACTAAATCCCTAAATTTCCTCTGCAAGGCTGAAAGTTGACATCCTCCTGCCTCATGCTCCCAAAAGTCTGGGATTATATAGGTGTGTGCTTCCATCTCCAGCTTATTTTAACTTCAGTTTTATTATTGACCAACATTTTATGGCTTAACATACATATTCATCCACATAATTACTGTTTGTTTTTGTTTGTTTCTTTCCATTGGAAGCCAAACCAAACCAAATGCTTAATGGACACTTTCCATTCATCAATTATCATTGAAAATATTAGGATTAGTTATCTGTTCTATCTGTAAAATTATACAAATTGAAATTATTTTAAAATTTTAAATGTGGTAAAAATTAATCAAGCATCAAAAAATCACTGTGTTAAGGTATATGATACTGAAATTTGTCTCCAGATTTTCAAGAATCTCATCCTCAGATTTGCAAGAATTTTAGCCTTTATTTATTTCTGTATCTGATAATGGAGAGGACCAAACCATGTGTGTCAGATATGCAAGGTGGGCTCTCTACCAATGAGTCACACACCCCACTCTCAAATTTAGCTTCATGGGAACTGACTTTGAATTGTTTTAAATATCTAATTTATTTTAAGACATCATTTTGAATGGCTTCAGGCATGGAATGAATGCTCAATGATCAGGCACAGAGAGAGAGTTCAACATCCCATACAGGGAAGTAAGGTCAGAGATCAGGTACACACTGAAGTTACAGAGCCATAACATCACAGCAATCAGGTGTGAAACAATTCCATGCAGGGAAAGTTATGGTGACCATGACAGAGTAAATGAACAACAAGCAGGTGTGACAGCATCGTGATCAGGTTGGAGATAAACAGAGGTAAAGTGATCAGGGTAAGAAATGAATGCACAGTGATTAGGAAGGGAAGACACATCACAGAGAGAGAAGACAGTTCAGAAGGCCTTCTAGTGCCATCGCGGATCCTGGCTGCTACCATTCAGACATCGTTGTCCCAGAAGTCTTCGGTAGTTAGTCCTGATGGCCATGGCTGCATGATCTCTGCCTTAATTGCAAGTCTTCTTGAGCTCTGCTGAGATTCTCTGGCCCAGTTGGAAAACAGGGAACATTTTCTTACTTTGTACACTGACAAGGGGAGAATTTTGAAGTTCTGTGGAGAATGTTTTGTCTGCACAAGCTAAATGACCTCTTTAAATCATGTGCTGGTGGGACATGCTTAAAAACAATGGAATATTGTGCATGTTGTGTTCTTTTGTAAAGGTTGCACTATTCTAAAATTTTACATAAGAATTGCATGTAAATTGCAAACATACATGTAAGCAAATGTCATGGCTATATTATATGCAGCTGTTTGTGGCAATTTGTTATGGAATAGTAGAAAATCAACACAATCAACTAGAAAAATCTAAATCCACATCATTTGGGAATGTGGATTATTATGTACTTTATATATTATACAAACCTGTGTATATGTAATACATAACATATAAGAATAAAAAGACATAATATTTATGCTGAAATTCAATAAATTACTACAGCTCTTCTGTGTAGTACAAATCTGCTGTGGGTTTTCTGCCCCATGAATGCTGTGTAGAATTTTAATTTGTATATTCAGTTTTTCTTTATTCCTGCATATTGATTTTTTGCACCCCTATATACTTTGTTTCTGTTTCATTATTTTAGATACTTTATTCAAAAACCAATGATATGCATAGTTGTGTTGTTCCTTTATTATTCTTAGCTATCAAATATACTCTAATCTAGAGTATTTTCATGTTTGCTAAATGCTCTCAATTATATTCTCCAATTAAATTGCCTGAAATATAAAATACATATATTTACATATTTGACATGGAAACACCATGCTAAATTGTTAAGTAGATAAAAGTGTATAGTGTTTTATTTACAATATATTCATTAAATAATACATGCATAATGACATACACTTTGAATGAGCAGAGATAGAGATATCAAAAGATATACAACTCATAGTTAAGCTTGTTTTCCTGAAAGAAAATAGAATTGGAATTGTATTTATTTTCTTTGTCAGGAACATGTGTTACTACTTTTATTCAAAATATCCAAAAGGATTGATAAAATTAATAAAAAGAAGTTGAGTGAGAATGGTTACTTATTCTCCTTTCAGAAAAGAGAGATAAGAGTCCTTATTTTGAAAATACCTTATAACTAAATTTATACTATGATTTTGTGTGATTAAAGTATCTACTGAAACCACCTACTCAGAAAGACATGTAGAACTCAGTGATTCCAACATTTTTCAGAATCTCTTCCATCGGGTTTAATTTTCTGGCCATTGTTGTGCATTCACCTGTATGTACAGAACCATATGTTTTCATATTCACTGTGTCTTAATTGATCTACCTCATGTGTTTAAATCTTTTGATTTCAAATTAAATCTAATTTTAATCTTCCTAACTTAGCAAACAAAAGAAATCACACGTAGGTAAAGAAAAGAACAAGAATGTCACACTATTTGTATAACTTTTTTTTAAGTCACGATCTCAAAACATATTCCAGTATTCTCTATTCAAAAGAGGAACTGTCAACAAAATACTGTAACAGTGTTGGAGATGGAGGCCAGCCAGGAGTCCAGGAGTCCAGGAGTCCTTGTCACCGAGGAAGGGCAGGTAACAGCAAAGCCACACCAGCCCAGCCATAGTGTGCATGTGAATGAAAACCAACATTTAATGCTTAAAGCCTCTGAAACTTATGGATCATTTGGTAATATAAAACATCCTTACATATGGCTTTCTGATGCATTTCCCTTTGACATGTCAAAGGGTAATAAAAAAAAGGAAATAAAAGAAACAGTAAGTGTTTCAACAAGAAAGAAGAACGATAAGACGGAATACCAATAGTGGATAGAATATTTGGAAAATTAAGTGAGCACTGAAAACACTGAAATGGGATAAATGAGAAGAAAACCACCAGTAAAATTTATGGCCTTTTTCATCCCAGAAAGCCCATGTAAATGCAAGAACACAGAGATGAACTGGGGATAGTAACCTATTAAGTTATACATCTAAAAACATGTTTTGCTAACCTCTTTGCAAGAAAATGTTTTTATTTTATCATAAAGACTTTGAGGATGTTTTTAAAAGATGCCTTACAAAAGTAAGAGTAAACAAGTACAAGCCAGAAAATACAATTTTGTAAATCAACAAGTTGGCATCAGAAAGAAACAAAAAATAAAAACAAAGAAACAAGCAGCTAGGGGCGAGGGATTTAGCTCAGTGGTTCCGCCATCTGCCTCACAAGCACAAGGTCCTGAGTTTGATCCCTGGTACAAAAAAAAAAAAAGAAACAAACAAACAGCTTTTTCTAACAGGATTATATCCCAACATTTCCTCTTTTGATGCGAATCGTCTCTGCATTTGGGGACAGGAGAAACCCTGACCTCCCAGGAAAACACACCAGCATGTTCTGGTCACTTACTAAGATGTGGCATCCCCATTGCAAGGCAGAAATTTTAAAATGATTTGTAAAAGTAATTTACTGTTTATGAGTTCACAAGTTGCTGTTTAGTGTCTGCTTTTAGTTTCATGTTATTCTCCTTTCTTTTGAGATAAAAATTAAAACAAAAGAGCTATCAAAATGAACATAAAATGATTTACTGCAAACAGAGAATTCAGAGAGAATAGAAATTTTTAATTTAAAAATTGATTTAGCTTACTGTAAAACCTTGTTGCATTTAGTAAATAAAAATAGTTTGAAATGAAGAGTAAAACTTTGAAAGAATAAAAGAACAGTTAAACAGTGAATGAGATGCCAAAATTAAACAAACAATAAATTGTTGACACAATGGAAAAAAGGACACAGCTAAAGGTTAAGTTGTTCTCAAAATCAAGCAAACAGAATTTAAAAACAGCCAAGAACACATTACATTTTATAGAACAAAAATGAAGAATTAAAATGTAAGATATTTTAAAAACAAGTATAATCAATTGAAATTGCCATGCATTTATTGTGAAGGATATTTGATGAGAATTAAATCTGAGTTTTCAGATTTAAAATATAAACATGTACTAGGCAGAAAAATAAATTAATTAAAAAATCTATATCTATTTCTGAGAATAGTGACACAATTCTAAACCAAAGAATATATAAGCCACAATTTTAAAGAAATAGTTATCTACATTATACTTTTCATGAGCAAAGATAGAAATGAGAACAAAATGGCAAATTATTTTTAAAAAGTCAATATTTATTCCAACAGCACAATGACTAGAAGGTGGAAAATATGGGTATTTTCCAATATGAAAGAACAGAAAAATTTTCAAAATTTCAGATATAGAAAGAGTAGGCAAAATTTTGTAACCATGTGCTAGATATTTTATAAACTTCAGCAAAATAATTACATTTTATTTCTGTAATATACTGTATGTAGACAGTAATAAATGAAAATATATCATTTACAATAAATAATTCTGAAAAGTTTTTAATTTTGGCTTTGCAAATTTTATCATTCTGATGGCAAAAGTTTAGAAATACAGGTATTTATATCTTTTTTAATTTTAACATCACTTTAGTTAGTTTTTCAGAGCATGACTTTTTGTACTATCAAGTAATGCTTATTACATCTTAATTTCATAATTTGTGGCTATTAAGATCAAACAAGTGATAATAAGCTGAGTTCAGTTATTAAGTGCATGTAACGGCAAGAGAATCAGCCATTATCACTTGTGTTTTGCCATCAATTTATGAAAAGGAAGAATATTGGAAGGCTTTATAGTATGAAAAGAAAAACTTCAGTTATGCTGAGCTCAGAATCTTTCGGAGTGTGGGAGTTATGTGTGTTTTCAAGGAAAAGCAGGGCATCTTATGTTCTTGGTGGGGAGGAATGTCAGGCTTTCTCTGATTTATCCTAAGTTGTAAATGAGGATAAAAATAAGAAAAATTGCCAGTAATTAATCAAGCTTCAGCCATTTACAGTTGTTAACACAAACAGTGTAGCCTGACCCCTATGTAGCTATAGAGGAGAAAAGGATTAGCTTTATGAACTGACTGCTGCAGATTATAATTCAGAGCTCTGTTTTTGGATGTTGTCTGACCATTTCCCATGTTTACATTCAATCTCTCAAATTACATCCTAGGAAAAGGTAGAAGTTGATTTTTTTTTCCAGTACTTGGAATTGAACTCAGGACCTTGTGCTTGGTAGGCAGGTGTGGCATCACCAAGAGCAGTCAATATTTTGTAAAGGAACAACATAATGTAATGTATATACAATAGCCAAAGGAGTTATAAAACAAGAAATGAGGATGTAAAGATAGTGATTTACATATACATTTCATTAAAAATTATTAAGGCCACAAAATGCACTTTACTGAAATTAATGAAGAATTCGAGACTTAACCATTTTACCATTAGTGATAATAATTATAATCATAAATAAAATTAACAATATATTCAAAATTTCACAACCATGAGATGTAGTGAGAAGAAGTTGAGATAAGTATACTCCTAATTTTTATTATGGTATATCAGTAAATGCTTTTAAAAGTAACAAAATCAGATAAAATGATAATGAAAGTACTATGTAGGGTAAAGAAATGATGAATGCTCTTGAATAGTGGATTTAGAGGATGTAGGTATGGAACCTAAAACTTAAGTTGACTCTTAATGTCATCTGCAAGGTTCTTTTCTATTTCATTTTACTTTTTATTTCTTTCAAATATGTGGACCATTCATCATATTCTATAGAAAAATTATTCTACACTGGTAAGAGTAAAGTGGACTCATTTTCTCAATGATTGCTCTGAATAATTGTCTGTCAATCACATATATGTTTAAGGGCAAACTTGTATATAAACTTATAACCAATGTATGTGTGTGTGTGTATATATATATATATATAGCATACTATGCATGTTATATATATTATAATCACTTATTAAACTACTATAAAATGTTATTACCATTCTTTGTGAGAAAGCAATGACAAAATATTTCTATTCCTGATATTCTGTTTTATTTGGTGGTTTGTGTTGTTTCCTTGTTTATTTATATTTTCCTTTTGCTTTTTTATTCTTGATATTCTGAAAGAAGATTCAGCTACAATATATTATTATCCAGAACAATGATGATCTTGGCAATAACATTTACTCTTGAAATGGAATTTTATTTTTTTCTCGACATGTGTTCTCACTTTATAGTTCACATTGTTCTCAAACTCCTGGCAATCCTGCTCCCTTAGTCTTCCTAATGCTGGGATTACAGGTGTGCCCTACCATATCCAGCTCAAATGAAATATTTTTTAAAGTCACAATTAAGGCAGTTTATAGATACATTGGCAAACTGATAGGAAATCAGGAAAGAAAAAATGCACTTAATGAGTATAAATGGCAGATGATAAATGCTTATTTCTCATAATTTAGCTGTGTTATATATAAATTAGCCTGAAAAAAGCCAATATATTAGTTTTGACCTTGAAGTTCTTTTCTGTTTTAACTACATTGATTAAAAAGAAATAGTTTTCTCAAAAATCATTTCTTTGCTTTCCCACATAAACAGCTGGTAGAATACTTTGAGAAGTATTTAATTATTTAAGTATCATATTGCTTTGTGAATATAAATTTTATCCATATGACAAACATTCTTCCCTGAAGTCTGAGACTTTTGTATCACAGGAAATGCACAGATTTTCAAATGATACATCAAGGAATACAACGCAAAGAATAATTCAATGTCATGAATTTAAAAAGCTCCTAGATACACATTTACAAGTACTAATGATACTAGTGTATATAATATAGAAACTATCTTCATGTTTGGTAGAGAATATTATTTTACTCTTTTAAAAATTTATTTCCTTGAAAGGAAAGTAATCATTATGTACTGGGAATATGTACCAATAAAAATAAACTTTAATTATAATACAAATCAAGGCCAGGGGTTAGACTCCTAAAAACAAAGCAGAGCAGGATAGGGTAGGAAACTAACCTGAGAGGAGAAACAAATGGTTTCATAAGATACACAAAACCAGAGGGGACAGGATCAGCCCAGTCACTTTTGCCGGAATCAGTTTCTCTGTAGAGGTGTTAAGAGAATGAAGAGCATTCCCCAAGGCTGCAGGGGAGCATAATAATATCGGTAGCTGGAAGTCCTTTCCTCTTAAGTCCCTACTATGCTCTTTCAACCGTCAAAATGTTCACTGATTTTCCCTTTGTCTGTAGAGATGGAACATAAGTCTGCCTCTCTCCAGATATGTGCATCTTGAATTTCATAACATAACATTAAGGCAGACAGGGGAAAATAGGCAAAGATAGTGTAATTTTAAAATAAACTTTAAGGAAGAAGACTGGGCAGAGCAAGGGAGAACACAGAAAATGTCACATAGTTGCTTTCCAGAACAACTAGAATTTCACTTCAATTTTCTAACTTTTTCAAATTTCAAAACCCCATATATATGAATAGGCATCAATAATGATATAATTGTGTCAATAGATCTATTACATAACTAAATTGTTTATAGGAGGGAGTTGTCCACATAATTCTAAATCAATATATATTATTTTCTTAATTATTGTTCTATTCAAGAGAGATGATACTAAACTAATTTGAGAATTGAGAATTTTCATGTTCGATGAAAATTATCTAATTTAAATTCTAAATGAATCAACATTAGCCATGGTTTAGCATGCAGCTAGTGTACAGGTAGGCCAATGATTTTTGTTTGTGTGCACAGCTCAAATGTTTAATAAGTGTTCCTGCAGAAAGATTTAATTTTTAATCTTATAACTGCTGAGTGAATAAAGCTTTATCAAATTACACAGTGACTCAAATCCAGTGTTATTTCTTTGTTGGTGAAATAACAGTTTTCCAGTGTGAAATGAAATTTAAGTTGTGTCTTGATGACTATTGCTTTTTCACAGTGCTTTGGAAAATCTTCAGAGAATTAAGTCCTATGAAATTCCTTCAGAGAGGTGTTCTCAGCCATCATAAATCTTCAGCTTATTTTTACTCGAGATCCTTGCTCAGTGACCACTCTCTGGAGATTTTAACAGAGATGAGAACCCTGACCAGTCATGCATAACAATCTGCTATGTCAGAGAGTGTTTGCTTCTTATTAAAATGCTTTATTAAATATTTCAAATCGGTCTTCAGAGACTTTCAAAGAAGTGCACACTTTCCTTCTCACTGATATGAAACTTTCCAAAATGTGCACTACTTATAAAGCACCAGTACAAAAGAAATCAAGTGAAAAGAAGGACACGGGGCAATCCCCACAGAAGGAAGACTTCAGTTTTATTGTAGAAGAGCTATTTTGGAAGCTTTGTTGTGTTCTTAAATCTTTTTCAGATTTGTATAAAACATCAGCTGAGAGACTCTAATCCCTAGCATGGGAACAGCTCTGTGCCATAGGAAATATTTCATATGAAAATATTGTAAAATAAACAGCTAATGGAACTATAAAATACAGTGACTCTGTGGTTATTTTTTAATGGTTATTCTTTTGTTAAAACAAAGAATGCTCCTACTCACGTTTGAGAGATTTTTCTAATAAGAAACCAGTGGTATAGGAAGTAATCTATATCTATTGATCATATCTATAAAATTCACAGAGAAAATCAGATTCCTGTTTGAATCATCTGATAGAAAAGTGGGCTTTTAAATATCACTTTATATATTTTTCTTCAGAAAGCTAGCACTGCAGAAGATAATAATTTTCTCTTTTCTACTATCTACCCACCTTCAGCACAGAATTTAAATAAAGGAATTGAATGATGGAGTGTGAGTGACTTTTCTCAGACATAGATAAATATTCATATGTTTTAATTTAAAGGTTTAGCAAAAAACAAAATCGTTGATTCAATGCCCCATACTACTTACTAATTTTCTTTAAAATAGCAACAGATAGGTCACTAGTAATGTCTGATGGTGATAAAAATTTTCAAAGTATTTATCTGTTTAGTTTAATCTAGTTTTATGTTGTAATATGTCTCATTTATAATCTATGTGATATTAAGTAGCACAGGAAACTATCCACTATTTTTTTCTTATCATTTAAAAGTTATAAAACAGCTATAAGTGATTATATAAATACCATTTCTTCCACTGACTTTCTAATAATACATGGTATTCGTTTGCTAAGTTTCCCATAGTCATGGTTCACAATCCAGGTGACCTGAACAGCAGAACGCATTGCTTAGTGGTTCCAAAAGCAAGTACGCAACTTCCGTTAGGGAAGATCTGTTTCCTGGTTCTTCCACCTCTTCTAGTGCTTCACTGGTGATCTTTTGTCTTGTTCGACGCATCATCCCACCCTCTGCTCCATCTTCTCATAGTTTTCTCTCTCTCTGTTTCTAGGTGTATTCGTGCTGCTCTTGTCTGTCAATCTGCCTCCAAATTTCCCAAGTTTGGAAAGATAACTACCATATTATTTTAGAGGCACACACTACTCCATTATGATCTCTCTCTCTCTCTCTTTCTCTCTCTCTCTCTCTCTCTCTCTCTCTCTTTTGGTACTAGGGATTGAACTCAGGTCCTTGCACTTATGCAGCAGGTGGTGAAACCACTGAACTAAATCCCCAGCCATGATCTCTTCTTAACTAACCACACGACCAACAGTACTATTTCCAAATATGTTGATAAATGTGAGTACAGAGAGAGAGTTAGGAATTTAAAATGTGAAATTTGAGGGAAAAATTCAACCAGTAGTGCACTCTTTGATGAGATCTGCTTTTGGTTATGTATTTGCTTATTAGTTGTCATAGTTTATTTGGACTGCTCTAACAGAATATCAGAAGCGGGAGGACATAAACAACAAGTAAGGTTAGGGTTAGAGCTGTCAGAGTTCTGGGGAGTGAGAAGCTGAGGGTCCAGGTCCTGGCTTGTTCAGTGTCCAGGAAGGAGCTACTTTCTGGTTCACAGAAGGCCTCATGTCACTGTGTTCCCACGTGGCAGAAAAGGTGAAGAGGTTCTCCCTTCCTCCTTCATAAGGACACTCTTCTCACTAGGGAGGACTCATCTCGTGGCAAATTCCCCACCAACAAATGCAATCACTGGGGATAAGATTTCAGAATATGAGCTTGAGGGAGGGGGCCAAAATATTCCCTCTGTAGCATTTATCACTAAAGAGACACACTTTCCCAATGTAAAAGATGTTCTATAAGTACCAGATTTCCAATCAACAGAAAGTAATATAAGTGTATATTTTCCTTTGAGCCTGGAACTCTCTCCTGCATCCATCTTGTAAGAAACACTTGTACAAGTGGGCAAGGGTACTTTTTCCATCCCTGCTAACTATGGCTATGCCCACTGTATTCTCTGGCAGGTTGGTTTTTTGTTGAGTGTGGCTGTTCATACACTTATGCTCTCTCTCACTGGCATCTAGGTACTCAGAGTAGCACTCTGATGCTTCAGACACCACCAAAGTACAGGACCAGAGGCAATCAGCTGCTATAGTTCCCAAAACAATTGCAATTGTTGAATATCTGTGAGAGCCACTGTACAGGAATGTAGGTAGCTATGAATAACCATACTTCTAGGTGGAGTTAGAGAGGTATATTTTCTGTTATTCTTTTCTCAGATCCCTCTACTAAACAGTCACTACCACAATAAGACTCTTCTTTGTTTAACTTTTCTTCGAATAGCTGATTTCATTTGCTGCTGCCTTCATGAATCTAAACTCTCACTTAGCAAGGATGAACTTTCGTGGGCACCTCATTCCAAGCCGAGTAATTTTGTTGCTTTCATGTTGTGATCCAACCTATCATAATATGAGGTGTGATCTTACTCAGCTTTTCTTCATGTAATGTTTGCTCAGGGATTTCTTTTTAAACACTAACATCTACTTAGCTTCAAACCAATATTTCAGGGCCTGAGCTAGCTTAAAAACCTGAAGATTTTATAAGCCTGGTTTCTTTCTTTTTCTTTCTTTCTTTCTTTCTTTCTTTCTTTCTTTCTTTCTTTCCTTCTTTCTTTCTTTCTTTCTCTCTTTCTTTCATTTATGGTACTAAGAATCGAACTCAGGACCTTGCACTTGCAAGGCAGGCAGCAGAACCACTGAGCTAAATCCCTGGCCCAAGCCTGATTTCTTTCTTTTTTTTTTTTTGCTTAAATTCTTTTATTGGTACATTTTAGGTATACAATAGATTTACATTTATTATTAGGTGCTTGTACCTGTACATGATGTATCTTGGTTCTTTTTTTTCCCCATTCCCAGTGCTCCCTTCACCCCCTCTACCCTTCCTTATTTACAAAGTCTTTCTTCCCATTTTTTCCTTTTCTCATAATATTTCCTTTCCCTTCTTTCCTTTCCCCTTCCCCTCCCACTTTCCCTACCCCTTTGGACCTTTTCTTCCTTTTCCAAATTATCAATTATTCATTTTAATAATTTTAATAATTATTTGCACTTTCAGGTTCTCACACTAGAGAAACTATTCAGTATTTACACATGTGTGTCCTATTTATTTCACTTAAGAGTATGGCCTCAATATGCATCCATTTAGCTATAAATGTCTTTAGTTTCTCATTCTTTATGGCTGAGTAGTACTCCATTTCATAAAAAAAACACATCTTCTTTACCCAGTTTCCAGTTGATGGTTACTTGGGCTGTTTCCAAGCTTTAGCTATTACAAACTGTGCAGCTATAAACACGGGTGCACATATATCGCTGTAATATGATTCTTTTAATTCTTTTGGGAAGATACCCAGGGAAAATAGCTGAGTCAAATGGGACCTCTAGTCCTACTTCTTTGAGGTATCTCCATGCTGATTTCCACAGTGATTGTACCAGTTAATGACCACTATTTTACTGTCTTCCAAATGGCTTTTTCCCTAATATCCATAGTCCCTGTATGCATACGGTCACTAATGTTTTTGTTATTAGATTAGTGATTGAGTTGATATAAGATTATAATATTTGACATCATTATGAACTTGTTACAAATTTGGAGTCTGACCTGGTTACCTAACCAGAAATTTTCATTTTTCTTCTCAGATATGTATCAGTGAAATTCCACCTAAATAAACTTTTGTTTATAAATGTCTACACTTTGGTATATTCAAAATAAACTAGACATATAAATATTGGGTACGCGTTGTGTGATGTGATATCACTGAAAAAGGTGTCTATATATTATCATTATAATTACATTAAGAGTGGGAAGTCTGTATATGACCAGACCTCATAAATTTGTGTTAGAAATTAATTTTTAAAGGCATAGAGTTTAGTAATCTGCTAAGGAAACATATAGTGTACACAAGCCCAAATACTTCTCAGTGATTGGACTTGCCCTGAACCAGGAACACATTTTTCCTACACTTTTAATTTTGAGATGATTACAGATGGACATATAGTTATGGGACCAAACTTGAAGACACTATTTGTACCTTTACTCACTTTCTCACAATGTTAGTATCTTTCAAAAAAATGAAAATATAACCAGTATATAGGAATGATACTACCTACTAATCTTATTTAATTGTGCAAATTTGCATGTGTGCAAATATGTAAATCTAGTTATGTGCTATTATACAATCTGTAGATATTCATAATTTCACCATTATAATCAAAATACTGAAGTTTTAGCATCTTCAATATCTCTGTTGTCTTTTTTTAACAAAACTGTCTTCCTCCTTTCCTTAACCCCAGACTTCTGGAAAATATTCTGTTATCTATTTCTAAAATGTAGCCATTTCAAGAATGTTATATAAATAAATTCATAAACCAATATAATACTGGTTATATTTTACTTAGTTATAATACTGGCTTTTATTTTACTTAGTATGATAACACAAAGATTTATCCAAGTTGTTTCACATAACAGTGTTTTGTTCATTTGACTTGTCATTGTTCAGTACTATTCCAAAGAAGAATGTAACACCATTGGTTTAAGTGGTGTCCCATTGAGGGATACTGGAGTCACGTCTAGTTTGGAACCATTTCAAACAATTCTATCATGAGTATTTGTAAACAGGTTTATAGTAAATGTAAAGTTTATTGTCTTTGATATAAATGTCCAAGTAGGATGTACTGGGGTTTATAGTGATTGTGTGTTTTATCATATAAGAAATTACCAGATTCTCACATTTCCACCAGGAGTGTGTATCTGACTCAGTTTCTAGATGTTGTTGCCAACTTTTACTGTCATTGTTGGCTTTACTGGGCTATAATTTGAAATCACTTTTAAACAAGACAGAATCCTCCCCTTTTGTGTATGTGCAATTATACAGAATAGTTAATTTTAGAGTATCAATCTCAAAGTAGTATGTAAAGGCCAGACTGATTGTATGCTATTAGCAGTTCACATACATTTATGATATGCTAATTAGTATTGTGAGCTGAAGTTGCCATATCAGGTTTAATTAACTCTTTAAGATTCTTAAAGACACCAAGCAGTTCTTTTAAACTTGTGTCAGAATTTCAATAGGAAGTACAAGTTTTGCAGTTGAACAGATATTAACTCCTAAATCATTAAGATAATTATTAAAATTCAAAAATAAAAATTGTCCATGCCTCTATCTTCAAATATCACAATGAATACACAATTTTATAGAAGCTTGCTTGATTATAATAGTGTTTTTATTTGATATGTAAACAGAAGGTAGAATTTTTCTCATATAAAATTAAAAACTATGTATTATTAGATGACGCATAAGGTATATTTTGTGCATAAATGAGAGGTCTTTGTTTAAAATTTTATAGTAAAGTTGCATATCCATTAATTGATGGTTTTTATGTTATATTTACATAAGTTTTGAATTAGAAATGACTGAAATACAACATAGATGTATTTAATTATGCAAATAATGTCATAATACATAAACAAAGAAACCCGCATAATAGATCCATATTTTTATCACCTAAAATCCAGTATGTTTGTAAGTTATTTTAAAATGCATTTTAATGTTTAAAGATCTAGTTCCATAGGCATATTATACTATCAATTTTAGAAAGATAATTATGCTTTCAGTAGTTTGATGAAGCAATGGTAGAATAATACATAAACCTAGAGGACCAGTTTTGAGATTCATTAATAATACATACAATAATTAATAATTAATAATACAATTAATAATACAGACAAAAAATCAAAATGAATGATGAAAAATTATTTGAATGGGCTGTTTTGATGTCATTGAAGCTATAATGTCATTATTAATCTTTCTACCTTAATCAAACACTATTCCATCTATAGTTTGCTGAAAAGTTACCAGGGGTGCTATGTATACCCTACACTTACCCACCATTAATTCAACAGCTAATGTCAATTTTATGAATGAGCATTGATCCACACCTATTCTAATTCATATGAGGGTCAAAAAAGACCCTTCACCATGTTATCAGAACATAAAGATATCTAAGACCAAGTGTTCATTTTTTGATTCATTCAGTAAAGTATGTGGCAAAGAATGAAAGAAAAAAAATAATTTTGATATTCAAATTTAAAAGTTCAATTTGGTAGGACATATTCATTTTACTTCTCCATAGATATTTAAGCATACCCATTTTTTTGTGTTCAAATTAACCATGTGCTTTATAACATCACACACTAAAATTTGTTTTCCTGAATGCACAGGTACTTCTGTTCTACAGGTGACTGCCACTGATGCAGATGACCCTACCTATGGAAACAGTGCTCGAGTTGTTTACAGCATTCTTCAGGGCCAGCCCTACTTCTCCGTAGATCCTAAAACAGGTCAGTGTATTTACCTATAATCTTGGGGTATTGGTGCTTGTTGCAAGGAAATAATACTATGTTTTTATTTGTATAAATTTTTCTTCTTCAGATATTGATTTTGCACATATTTAAAACTGTATTTACTTCTCCTAAAACAATGTCATTGAATAAAGATAAATGTGATTTTATTATTTTGATAATCCACTATTTATACACACACCAGTAAAAATCAAATTGTCTTTGAATATTTCTATGACATCTAAATACTGCTTAAAACAAATGGAATATTATATAAATTGAATGAGATGGAGAATTCATATATTTTTATGCTTATTAGTTTTTATCTTTGGCAAAGGGTAAGTGATGCTATAAGATTTTTCATAATTTTTTAAAATGTGGTTATCACATAAATTGTCAAACACAAACATGGATATATATGTATATATTTATATTTATTTATATATGTATAAAATTGTATTACATTGGGGGAACTACTATGAGTTCAACTGACATTTTTTCCTAATAAGCAATATCCTTAGTCCTCAGATATAGAATTGTTTAAAAGAATATCGCTAAGAATTACTCTAAAGACATATAAATATTATTTCTTATAAAAATATAAATTCTATTCTCTTTTCTTTTTCTCTGGCAAAGCAATTATATGCCATATTATATGTGAAAGTTGAAAAGAAAGGTACTAAATAGTGCATCACAATGTTTCTTCAGCACAATCCAAAAGCTATGCAAAGCACAACTTCTCAGTAACAATAGTTTTTCACTGAGCCTCTGGAAAAACAACAAATTGTTTGGCAGGAGTTTTGTCATTATCATGCATGCAAGAGTATTTGACTAGGTCACTTGCCTTCCTCTTTCCTATGAGGTGCTGCAACATCTAAGTTCACTGCCAAGAAGAGATCCTAGACATACTACTTAATGCTTACCTTCTCAAAGGAAAAGGGTGACCAATGCATACAGATAGGGATCTATAAATGAAAGACCTATGTTCACATGGGTACATATCAATATTCTTTGAACATGTGAATTACAGATTACCTTAAATTATATCATTAAATGAAGTGAATATTGAAAATGTGAGATATTAAAATAAGTAACATAATGAGGTCTAAAGAGAATATGTGACATATATTTTCATTCAATTTCAAAATCAATAATTGGAAAAATGTTTCTTAACTTAGTAGTCATTTTGTAAATTGGTAATTTTGATAGGGCATATACATATATACATAAGAGTTTGGAATCAGTTTAAAGCTTAAAATATTCATTAGTTGATAAATTGTTTATTTCACTCTGTTTTCTCAAAAATTAAGTTTGAATACTCTCAATTCTGATGTAGTTATATTTGAAACCAATTTGAAACTATATTTGCTTCAAATATATTAGAAATATATGTCTCATTTTCAATATATATTTTTTTAGAGGAAAGAAAGATAGCAAATGTTTTTATTGCCAAGTTCAGTATACATACATGCATTATAGTCATATAATCATATTTCTATATATAGCCATGTATTTATCAATGTGATATTCACTTAGTAGATTATTGCTAAAATATAGATATCATGTGTGGAATATATTTTTAACCGTATTATTTCTTATTATGCATATTATTAGTTAAAATATCTTTGTATGTGTGTCTGAGAGAGTGTTTGCATGCATGATTTATACTTGGTTTTTGTGTATGTACTTGGATATTTAGATTAGGCCTCTGAAGGCAAAGGCAACTATAATTTGGGCTTTAGTAGAAGCAAATGAACCAATAACAGTATATTTAAATAAAAGTTAATTTGAATACATGTAATTATTAAAGGTTAAGCAAGATCTATATTTACCAACAAAAATGTTTATCTCAAGGCCTGGGATTTAGCTCAGTGGTTTTGCCACCTGCTGTGCAAGCTCAAGGACCCGAGTTTGATCCCCGGTACCAAAAAAAAAAAAAAATGTTTATCTCAAACACAGTGCCTTACAGTTCCTTACTGAATTTCTGCATTATGAAACTGTAATATGAGTTTTTCTTTGCTCTTTTTTATAAGTGATATGATGTATTGAAAGAAATGTATGCCTCCATCTTGATATGTTTTAACATCTGTATTACACCAGCTAATTCATCATGGAAACTTATGGATATATATTCTATAGACTATGTCAATAAGGGAATAAAATGTTTCTAATGATCCTTAAATATGCAAATGTTTTAGATAGAGAGTTATTTGTAGAAAGTGTTAAGAGGGTTATAAAATAAAATACTCATTGTCTTCAAAGCAAAGACTATTTTGCAATTTGTGCTTAAAAACTCTATTACTATGCAATTAAACAGGCTCAGAACTAATGAATTTAGTTCAAATTGTGCTTTAAAATGGCTGGAATAAAATCCAAACAAACACTGAGAAACAATTAATTCCCTTGAATGTGATGTTATATAAGAAGTGTAGAATAGTAGTCAGTTATGAAGGTGTGTTTTAATAGCATCACTCAATTCCATCTTCATAATTGGAACGACTCCTTTTCCACAAATGTTCAAGTACTTTCATTGAAGATCAATTATAATAAAATTTTTATTCCAAAATGAAGTACAGTCTTGAGTTGCCTAAGACAAGTATTTATATTGTCTTCTTTCCTTAGTTAAAAAGGTACATTTTGGTATCCATTGTGATTTTATGATGATGAACTTCCAATGAGACCTTGTATTTCTATTATATAAATCATCAGTAGATTATTGTATTCAAAGAAATGAGACATGTTGCAGTTGAGTTACCATAGAATTTATTTAGTGTCTCAATTGTATATCCTGAAATCTCATTTATCAGTGTAGTAAAATACAAATCTTGTGAACAATTTATTGTCGTAAATAACTTTTGTCAAGATATCTATGACATGATGTTTTTCAGAGCATAAAAGATGAATAATTATTTAAAACCTTGTTTTAAACATTAATTACCTTTTTAAAAGTAGAGAGAATATGACAAGAAAATAGCAAAGAAACATACTATTTCTGGCCATGTTAGAGCAAAGAAAACATACCCAAGTAAAAAATAAAATTAATAATTAATAAAATAGCTAAAACCTGAGCAAGGTATTTTGAAGAAATACATATGCTGAATGGGAAACTCATGCTAAATGGTAAGAGAACCACATTCAAGAGAAATCTGAAAGGACTCTTGTTCATAACATGAGTCAAATGTCAAACCTACCTCAGTTAATATGTCAACTTCATTAAAAATTATCAATGTGTTCAAAATTTCTGTGTCTGTTTAGAGTACATGAAATTTCTTTCCAATGGTAACCAAAGAAATGGATAATCTAGTTGCTACACTAAGGAACTACTGTAGTTGATTTTACGTACCCCAAAACAGAGCCATAATTCCATTCAGTTTCATTCCAGCCACTCAAAACAAAATGGATGGATTACATAAGACTCCAGGGTGTAGTTTTAATTGGGAATGGAAAGTTATGGAATGGACATTACTTGATAGGCACTTGATAATTTTCTATCAGCTGTTTCATAGACACTAATACAGGACATGCTTTGTTTTATTTTTGGTACCTATATGTATGCCTGTATACTGAGTTCTGGTGGTCAGTTCAAGAAAACCGAAAACTTAAATGGAAACCTAAGATTAAGAAAAACAAAGACATGTGCTGGTTTACATAATCCTGGGTTAGCTTTATTTATGATTCTTTACATGGTAACAGTGGTGAATATCAGTTCACTGCTTAGCTCAGTCCTTAGAAAAGTGTTAAGTATCGAGTAAAGTATTCTCCCCTTCTTTCTTTAAGATTGACAAGACTTATCTAAATTACTGTATGATAGACAGTGATGAGACTATGAAATATTCTTTTCTGAAATAGAAGAAAAATAGTATTTTGTTTGGCATAATTTTAGTCCCAATACTCATAGATATGTTTTAAAAGTAGTATGTATCATTTATGATCATTTGTGCAGTAAATCTGTATTGCTCATATTTTTAGAAAAAGTTTACAAACATCATAATTAAGAGAAATAAACCATTAGAAAATTTTGTACTTCAAAGGAAGAAAACAGACAATGTAATGATTAACATTTTAATTCATAGTCCGGACTCAGAGTAGTTTCTGTAGAAGAGGAGGGATGGTGTTCTCTACTTGAAATAAATCATTAATATGCAGGTCTAGATTGACATCATGTTTCTACACAATAACTTTCCCTTAACATTTTGTAGTAGAAATCAATCAGCTATAAACATAACTCATTAATAAATCTCCACGAGCCTTTAATTGAAAGTACAGTTTTCAGCATTATTCTTCCTGTGTGCATAATGTAATTAAATCCACAAATACTGTCTTATATCTGTAACCTCCTCAAATTTCTTTAAACAAAGAGCATAGATACCAAATATAAGCAAGATTTCTATGAAAGTTTGTAGGAAGGCTATAAAGCACTCTTAAAAGTTCTAGAGATACCAGTATTAATTTTACAAAATTCTAGATGAAATTTAAGAATCATTTTCTGCTTCAAATTACTGTCTTATTAATAACTAAGAAGATTCCAGGACATGAAAAATTCCATTGAAAGTCTACACACAGAAAGAGCCAATGTGAGGACAGAATTTCAGATATTGAAGATAAGATTGCACTTAGTGACCAGAAAAAAAAATTGCTTCAAAATTATAAGGGAACATGAGAAATCAATCCAGCAGCTGCTAGATGATGCAAAGAAGAATAACATAAGACTTATTGGAGTCAATGAAGAAACAGGAGAGTGTGCAGATGACATAAAAAATCTCTTCACAGAAATAATGGCAGAAAACTTCCCAAGCAGGGGAAAAGAACTTGACATATGGATAAGTGAGGCATATAGAACTCCAAATACCCTTGATCAAACAAAAATCTACATATAGGCATATTATTGTTAAGATTCCAGAAACTCAATAGAAGAAAAAAGTTCTACAAGCAGTTAGAGAAAAGAAACAAATCACATACAAAGGAAAGCCCATCAGAATCACAGGAGACTTCTCAACATAAACCATCAAGGCAAGATGAGCTTGGAGTGATGTATTTCCTAAAAGAAAACAGCCTCCAACCCAGATTGATGTACCCTGCAAAACTATCTTTCAAAATTGATGGAGAAATAAGATACTTTCATGACAAAGAACACCTTAGGAACTTCATGAATACCAAACCATCACTCCAAAGAATTTGACACAATATTCTAGGAACAGACATTGAGGATCACAACCCCAGGAAGCAAAGCACAATGAACCCATCTGGCATGACAAGAAATTAAATATAAAGGGGGAGAACCCAACAAAAAGAAAAAGTCATGGCAATGACAAGTCAATATGTTTCAGTTATAACCATCAATGTTAATGGCCTCAATTCACCAATCAAAAGAAATAGACTGGCAGAATGGGTCAAGAAGCAAAATCCAACCATATGCTGCATACAAGAAACACACTTAATTCAAAAGGAAACTCATAGACTGAAAGTTAAAGGGTGGAAAACAATGCTCCATGTGACAGGAACCTGAAAAAAAGCAGGAGTAGCTATGCTCTTTGCAGATCAAGTAGATTTCAAACCAACACTGATTAAGAGAGATGAAGGAGGACACTACATCCTTGTAAAGGGAAGAATTCAACAGGAAGAGATGACAATCATAAATACCTATGCACCAAACACTAGTGCACCCAACTATATAAAACAAATACTAATGGATATGAAAAGTCATATATGCATGGACACAATTGTAGTGGGGGACCTCAACACCCCACTGTCACAAATAGATAGATCAACTAGAAAAAAAATAAGTAATGAATTACTAGAACTCAATTGAACTCTTGAACAAATGAACTTAACAGATGTTTACAGAGTCTTCCACCCCACAAAATCAGAATACACATTCTTCTCAACTGCACATGGATCATTCTCATAAATAGACCACATACTCACACGTAGAACATGTTTAAGTAAGTGCAAAGGAATTGAAGTTATCCCCTGTATATTATCAGACCATAGTGCAATGAAATTGGAGATCCATAGCAAAAGAATCTTGAAAAATTTCATAAACTCGTGGAAACTGAACAACACACTTCTGAATAACCAATGGGTCACAGAGGAAATTAAAGAAGAAATCAGACAGTTCCTTCAATTAAATGACAATGACAATACAACATATTGGAATCTATGGGACACAATGAAAGCAGTCTTACAAGGGAAATTCATAGCAGTGAATAAGCATATTAGGAAAACAGAATGAGCCCAATTAAACAACCTGATGCTGCACCTCAAGCTTCTAGAAAAAGAACAGCAGGACAACCTCAAAGCTCATACAAGGGAGGAAATTATCAAGATCAGAGGAGAAATCAATGCAATGGAGACTAAGAGAATGATACAAAAAAATCAATGAAGCCAAGAGTTTGTTCTTCAAAAGAATCAACAAAATTGACAAACCCTTAGCCATCCTTGCCAGAAAAAGGTAAGAAAAGGCCCAAATCCATGCAATTAGGAATGAAAAGGTTGAAATCACAACAGACCCAGCAGAAATCCAGAGGATCATCAGTACCTACTTCTAGAACCTATAGGCCAATAAGATGGACAACACAGAAGAAATGGACAGATTCCTAGATACATATGAATTATCAAAGTTGAATGAAGAAGACCTAAAATTTCTGAACAACCCAATATCAACCAATGAAATTGAAAACTTAACTAAAAACTTATCAACTAAGAAAAGCCCAGGCCCTGATAGCTTCATGCTGAATTCTACAAGACATTTAGAGAGGAACTACTGCTGCTACTGTTTAAACTCTTCAATGAAATTGAAAGGGAAGCAATACTCCCAAATTCATTCCTGGAAGCAAGCATCACCTTGATCCCCAAAGCAGAGAAAGACCCAACCGAAAAAGAAAACTATAGGCCAAACTCACTAATGAACACTGGCGCAAAAATCCTTAATAAGATACTGGCAAACAGAATGCAGAGCATCATCAAGAAGAACATACACCCTGATCAAGTGACATTCATCCCAGGGATGCAGGGATGGTTCAATATATGAAAATCAATCAATGTAATACACTATATCAGTAGAGCCAAGGACAAAAACCATATGATTATCTCCATAGATGCAGAAAAAGAATTTGACAAAATCCAACATGCATTTACGATAAAAACCCTACAAAAATTGGAATAGATGGTGTCTACCTCAAACTGACAGAAGCCATCTATGAAAAACTTAACAGCCAATATCATACTAAATGGTCAAAACCTGAAATCCTTCACTCTAAAATCAGGAACAAGACAAGGATGTCCATTATCACCACTCTTGTTCAATATTGTTCTGGAAACATTAGCCATGGCAATTAGACAAGAGAAAGAAATAAAAGGAATAAAGATAGGAAATGAAGAAGTTTAATTGTCATTATTTGCAGATGACATGATACTCTATATAGAAGACCCCAAGAACTCCACCAAAAGTCTTCTAGACTTAATAACTTATTTCAGTAAATTAGCTGGTTACAAGGCCAACACACAAAAATCAACAGCTTTCCTCTACACGAATGACAGACTCACTGAGAGAGAAATAGGGCCAATAATTCATTTCACAATAACATCCAAAAAACTGAAATATCTAGGAATCAACCTAATGAAAGAAATCAAAGACCTCTTCTCTGAAAACTATGGCACTCTAAAAAGAGAGATTGAAGATGATATCAGAAAATGGACAGACATCACCTGCTCCTGGGTAGGAAGGGTTAATATAGTGAAAATGGCTATACTTCCAAAACTTCTATATAGATTTAATGCAATTCCAATTGAGATCCCAGCAGCATACTTCATAGACCTTGAGAAAACAATCCAAAAATTCATTTGGAACAAGAAGAGATCCAGAATAGCAAAAGCAATTCTATGTAACAGAGACATGGCAGGGGGTATCACAATCCACAACTTGCAACTATACTGCAAATGTACTGTAATAAAAACAGCATGGTACTGGCAAAGAAACAGGCTTGAGGACCAGTGGAACAGATTAGAAGATGCAGAACCAATGCCAGACACACTCGGCCATCTCATGTTCGATAAAGGAGCCAAACACCCTCATTGGATGAAAGATAGCCTCTTTAATAAATGGTGCTGGGAAAATTGGGCTTCAACTTGCCAAAGATTAAAACTAGACCTGTATCTCTCACCATGCACTAAACTAAAATCAAAATGGATTAAAGATCTAAATATTAAAATAGAAACTCTGAACCAGTTGGAACAACGGTTAGGTAGAACACTTGAAGACATTGGTGTAGGAAAAGATTTTATGAACAAAACATCAGTTGCCCATGAACTAGCACAAACAATCAACAAGTGGGATCTCTTCTTATGAAAAGGCTTCTGGACAGCAAGAGAAACTACCAGCAGTGTGAAGAGATAACCTATAATGTGGGAAAAAAATCTTCACCTGCTCTTCCTCAGACAAAGGTCTACTATTTTGAATCTATAAAGAACTTAAAAAGATCAGACCTCCCAAATTTAAAGACCCAATCCGAAAATGGGCATCTGAAATAAACAGACATTTCTCAGAAAAAGAAGTAGAAATAGCAAATAAATACATGAAAAAATGTTCAACATCACTGGTCATTCGAGAGATGCAAATGAAAACAACGCTGAGATTCCACTTCACTCCAGAAAGAACGCCTACTATCATGAAATCAACCAATAACAAATGCTGGTTGGGCTGTGAGGAAAGAGGAACCCTGCTCGACTGCTGGTGGGAGTGTAGACTGGTGCAAGCCCTGTGGAAATTAGTATGGAGATACCTTAAAGAACTAGGACTGGAAATCTCATTTGACTTCACTATTCCACTGCTGGGGATCTTCCCCAAAGAATTAAAAGATTCATACCACAGTGATATATGTGCACCCATGTTCATAGCAGCACAGTTTGTCATAGCTAAAACTTGGAAACAGCCCACAGCCCCATCAACTGAAGTCTGGATCAAGAAAATGTGGGGTTTTTTTTAATAAAATGGAGTACTACTCAGCCATAAAAAATGAGAAATTAGAGACATTTATAGCTAAGTGGATGCACATTGAGGCAATATTCTTAAGTGAAATAAATAGGACACACATGTGAAAATACAGAATAGTTTTTCTGGTGTGAGAAACTGAAAGTGTAAATAAGGACTAAATGTATAATAGGTAATGTGAAATAGGAAGAAAAGGGGCAAAGGGGAAGGAAGTGGGAGGGCTAGGGGAAAGGATAGAAAGAAGTGGGATTAATACGAGAAAATGGAAAAATAGGAACAAAATCTTTGTAAATAGGGAGGAATGGAGGGATTGAAGGGAGGGCTGGGCAAGGGTGAAAAACAAGAACCAAGAGAGACTATGTAAAGGTGCAAATTTCCAATGATGAATGTCATTATATTGTATACCTAAAATGTACCAATGATTAGAATGAATAATCGATAATGTAAAATGGGAAGAAAGGGTCCAAAGGGGTAGGGGTATTGGAAGAGGCAGGGGAAAGGAAAGAAGGGAAAGGAAAAATCTGGAGAAATGGAAAAAATGGAAATAAAGTCTTTGTAAATAGGGAAGGGAGGGCTAGGAATGGGGAAAAAACAAGAACCAAGATACATTATGTAAAGGTACAATTCCCAATGAGAAATGTAATTGTGTTTTATACCTAAAATGTACCAATAAAAGAATTTAATAAAGTAAAAAAAAAAAACACCTAAGAAAGTGCTCAGAAACACACACACACACTGTAGAGATTATGGCAAAGGAAATGGGGGCCAACAGAAAAAACAATAACTGAGAAGAGTAAATATTTACATAACGGTCCCTGACATCTGTAACAGTTAAAGAGGATTGGGTAAAAGATACTTTATTAGATTACATTCTTTGTAGTCCATCTCTGACAAATAAGAGGAAGGAGGAGGAGGAGGAGGAGGAGCAGGAGGAGGAGGAGGAGGAGGAGGAGGAGGAGGAGGAGGAGGAGGAGAAGAAGAAGAAGAAGAAGAAGAAGAAGAGGATGAAGAAGAAGAAGATGAAGAAGAGGAGGAAGAGGAAAAGGAGGAGGAAGAAGAAGAGGAAGAAGAGGAAGAAGAAGAAGGAGGAGGAGGAGGAGGAGGAGAAGGAGAAAAATAATATTAGGGACACTAACACTTGATTGCAGCAATAATTACAGGTACATTTTAAAATGATTTTCATATAATTAACATGCAATGAATCAGCAACCCTCAAATCTGAAAAAAAATCTGCTTCTCTTATAGAAAAATGGAATATATGAGGTAAAAATTGTGGCATATTGTCAATTTACAAATTCATCTGACTTTAATTTCTTTTGACAAAAATTATGAAATAGTGTTTTCCAAACTGTAGTAGAATGATCAACACAAGAATCAATCCATCACATACAGCATTTAAGGAACAGTTATGGAACTCCAGTAGACATTAGTGATGTTCTACTCAGTATGAATTTCTCATTTTGCCAATTCTATCATTATTCTGATATTTCTCAGAGCAACAGTGTACAAAATTAAAAACAAGATTTTCCAAGTAAAACCACTTGACTGTTTTAGTAATAATTTTGATCTCTTTATTTAGAGGTCAGTTCTCTTTCTGGGTTTACTATCTTCTAGATTTAAACACATGTAGTTACTGGAAGAACAGCAGCCCTGTTATAATCACATGACAACAAGCAAAAACAGAGAAAGCGGCTTGCAGGTTCTTGAGGGAAGGATCTCACTGAAGTTACTTTGGTTCAGTTAATTTTATTTAGACCCACAGTGCTGATACCCAGGACTTCTGTGGAACATACTTTGCAGACTGAAGAAAAAATTCGTTTCTCCCATTCCAAAATCCACTGAACAGTGTAAGCATGCTGGTCTCTCTAAATTAGTAATCAGTGTAGAGTTTCAGTACCACCACTAAACTAGAAATTATCTTGCACACTGGTTAAATATAAAAAATACTGTTTGTTGATGTTTGGAGAAGTCAAAAGAGGCTGAAACAAAATTTGTTATTTTTGTGAAAATACATATAACAAATAAATTTATTCTCATCATGAATTAGGAAAGTACTTTATGGGTACTATTAATGTCAGATTACTCCCCTACTCAGCAGCAAAGACATCACTGTCTCTAGTGACAGGAGCATACTAGATATCAAATATAATTCCAATAATTTTAATGAAATGAGATTATGGGTCAGACTGGTGCTCTATACTAGTGAGACTGTCCACTGTAACTGTAGATAGGGCCATTAAAATGGAATGAGAATGAAATGTACACAAATAAATTTTATGTTAAGTAAATCAAAAGTAAACAAAGCTTTAAGCAAACAAAATAATGAAAGAAATTGAATCTAATTTTTCAAACATATCAGCTATTTGTCACAATTTAAAGTTATTACCAAAAGTTCAAAAATCATCTGATTTACTCTAAAATGGTAGTGATATCTTTACACATTGAAATGGAAAATTGATGTGGATCAATTATAGTATATTTTATATAATTTGTTCCTTGCAAAAAATAAATTCACATCTTCTTTTATGATTTCACTAATCCTTCCTACATCCCAATATCATTTTGAAAAAAACATCACGGATTATTGTATTAGCATCACACATCTTCAGTTGTTAGACCGGCAAATATAGTAGCTGCTTGAGTATTGTTGAATATTGAATTGATGATGACAAGAAATACTGCATTTGTTTCTTATAGCTTTCTAACCTGATTACACATAATTCATAGAAATCAATCACCAAGTAATTTACTCTTCCTGCTCCATTCCTTTAAATTTATTCTAAGAGTACATTTCTTTCCCTGACCCAGGATGAAATGAGCTCTTATCCCATTGACTTGTTAGAATCTTCTCTAACTAAATATTAGGTATTTGATATTCATTTGTTTTCACCATTGTCAAATCTCTCACCAACCTTTGTTATTCAACCAAGCATTTTTTTCCCATTATTTTTCCACTTAGTAGAATATTCCTCTTCCTGGTTCATCCTTCTCAGACACATTTCTACTTCTTTGGTGGATACCTTAGATTCTTAGAGCTACTCTCTGACCCTTGAGTGACTTGTTGATATTTCTTATAAAACACAGCTGTGCTGTTTTTACTCATGTTATTTCCTCTTTGCTTTGAGGGCTTCTTAGTGCATGAACACTTCCCCGTGAGCCTTGCCCTGCACACAGGGCCAGAGAGCACCTTGCACACACAAACATGTGCCCAGTATTCTTATGGCAGGAATATATCATCTGGCTCTGATTTCAATATTTAGTTTATGAATGTTCCATAGAAAGAAAGACATAATCATTAAGGATTTTCTTTTTTTTTCTAAAATAAATTAGTGTTACCTTTATCCTACTCTAAAACCTGCTTCATCTCGGGTTTTCTGTAAACATCTATTTTTGCTTATTTCTTTCAGTCCTGTAATCTTCAATTTTAGGATATTTCTCAGTTGATGGCCGAAAAATAAGTATTTGACAACTTTTAGAAAGCTTAATATTTGGGGCATCATAATAAGTGAAATTGCTAAGTTACTAGGTGACAAGCAAAGCTATTGTTAAAAAAACATTTTGGGTTATATGTATGTAATTGAAAAATAATTCCTAAAATGAAAACTCACTGATATTTTCTTTACTCACTTTTGTATCTTCCATAATGACTAGTGCTTTGTTTGGCATGTAGAAGATAATAACATTTATTTTCCAGAAACAGAATATCTTTTAGTAAGTATGTTTTTTTCAAAATAGAATGTTTCTAATATTAATGCTTATATTGTATTACTATCATGTTTACTTCATTTTTCAAAGTTTTTAAGTCTTTCACATATGGAATTTAGACAAGCTGAATAAGTAAAGGGGAAAAAATTATGACTTTCCAAAGACTTTTCTCCATTCTTTTAAAAATCTCTGACCCACATTCCCTTTTCTTTGGTCTTACATTTCTGATATCCACCTTCTAGGGGACAGACTTTTTCTTTAAAATCCAAAGAAATGACCCAAATCATACCCCATGCAGTGTGGAAAGAAATGTCCTTAGCCCCTGATATTCTGAAGATTCTGGATCTGGAAAGGAAGCCTGAACCCAGTTTCTGGATCCTAACTCCCATTTCTGGCTTTAAAGGCTTCTTCTCTACACTTCTGGACAGAAGCCACTTCTGCTGTGTATCAAACGCTGCTAACTTAGGACTTCTTCCGGAACCAGACCGTTTTCTAAAGACTGAGGGAATAGTGGAACCAACTGAGCACCCAAAAAGAAATCAACCAAAAACCAACATTAAATAACCCCAAATACTCCTATCTCTGTCACAGGAGATTAAATTGTTATAACTATTGCATGATGTTCCATTTCTCTCGTTCTTTGGGCCACAATTTCTTGTCTCTGTTTTTTCAGTGACTTCAAGAATATTCCATAAAGATTGAGTTATTAACATCAGAAGGATTTTCGTTCTTACTTTTGTTACCTGACAGGTAGGAGAGGGCTTCATTCTTCCTCCGAGACAATTAGAGTTGGCATATGTTCCTGGCAGAGGAATTGTTCTGACCTCACAGCCCTCTTTGACCTCAGGTCCTTTAAAAACATATATATCTTTCACTTTGCTAACTAGAAATTCCTCCACAGATACAAGGCTTAAAATTTGAATATTACAGCCACACTTCTCATCCTTTCCCTGCACCAACAGCATGAGTAATCATTTCTTATTTTTTAGAAAAATGTATTGATGCTATCCACCATTTTTCTCCTTTGTGGTTTTGACCCTTCTTATTTTCTTCCTCATTTTTTTCTGTTCATTTTGTTTTAGAAGGGCAAATATATGTGTGAGGATGTAACTCACTAGAAAGCTCTTGTTTGGTGTGTGTGAGACCCTGGAATTGAACCCCAGAACTGCAACAGATTTCCTAGTTATTCCTCTGAATATGACAATAATCAGGGACATTTATGCTGCTAATTGGAAGGCAGCTTAAGGTAGAGAGAGGACCCATGGAATAGTCTTGGGGTTTTTTTTTGTTTGTTTGGTTGGTTTTTTTTTGGTACCGAGGATCTAACTCAAGTCCTTGTGCTTGCGCAGCAGGCGGCGAAGCCACTGAGCTAATCCCCCCCCCCCCCCCATGGACTAGTCTTGTGAGAAAAAATAAATATCTTTCCGGACTAGGAATGTTCAACCACACAAATTCACGTATAGGCTGGGAGTCCCCTGAAATTTACTAACAAGCATTATTTGTTAACAGCATTCCCACACTTACGAAAGACCTGCAGGAGAATATTATTCTTCTTTTGCGAATAATTCATCCGAAGCAGGAGTAGCTTATAGGTAAGAAATGAGGGCTTTCTGATCCCAAACCTTCTCTGTAGGATATTGTACCTCAAACATCAGAAAATTAAAGAAAAAGGAAATACCTTGTAAACAGCTTTTAAACACCATATTGTCCATGTGTATTTATCTATCAAAAAGCTACATCATATATACATCACCCTAATAACACAGTCATGACACTCAAATTGGCATTTGTTCCTCATTCTTGAAACACTTATTCATGTTTATATTATTTGAACAAATGTTTTCGATGCCTTATATGTGGCATTTTCTCTGCAAGCTGAGCATTTTGGGTGCTGTTTTACTGTCACAGCACTCGCATACTCAAAATACTCAGTTTCCTCTAATATCGTCACTTGAAGAGAAATGGAGCAACAGCATTATGGCTGTCAAAATGGTTCATTGTTTTTCACATTCCCTTCAGTCCTGCCAAACACTCATGAGTGCCTCGCTCCAGGTGACTGCTTGATTGACTACAAGAGGGAGCTGATTGATTGTGATGGCAAACCCAAAGGAACAGTCTCTTTTTTAAGGCATTTGCTTTCCTGGGTACACATAAATACAGTAAATAATCTTGACTCCTAGGCTTCTTCAAGTTTACTTACAGGAGACAAAGTAGAACTCTTAGTGCGCCCCAATTTTATTTTAATTGTTTTTCATTCACCATTTCTTAATATGTAACATTTGTAATGTAGGGGATTTGTAATGTAGCTGTCGTTATCAATGTTTTGCCTCAGGATATTTTCAGTATTCATATTTGAAGCATATCATCTTCACCCTAATACAAATAGGAATTCTCAGTGGACCAGAGAAGTTATTGGAGAGTGGGCGTAGAGACTGGCATACTCGGAGAAGTAATTTATTGAAAAGTGTAGTTAAGGCTTTAATTTTTCTTTCAATCCATTTTGTTATTTCTTTTCCAATCAGTTATCATGATATATTATGACTACCTGCCTGGACTTGTGGTAACTAAATTGATGTAAAAACGGATCGGGGCTTAGTGGAAGGAGTGAATGGTTGTTACTTATGAAAGTTATTCTTTCTTTGTGAGTGACAAAGCGACCTGCAAAATAACAAAGTGAACAACTACTCTACATGATTACTGTGGAGATTACTCATAATATATTCAAAGTACATGGGGGGATAACCCTGATTTTTTTTTGATAGTATGTATTCACTTTCATCGATGTTTTTTCTTTATATTTCTATATTATTGATATAAATAAATTAGTATTTTTTGACAGTAAAGCTATTTTCTCTTTGTTTATCCATACCTTCTAACCTATAAAAATACCTTACGATAAGTGAATGAAAAGTATCTGTTGATATCTTATGTTGTTTTTATCACAATAGAAATGAATGGAAGGGCCTGGGATTTAGCTCAGTGGTTCCAACTCCTACCTCAAAACCACAAGGTCCCGAGTTCAATCCCCGGTACAAAAAAAAAAAAAGAAGAATGGAAAATGTTCATTGCTTTACATTTCCATTGCTTTTATATCTCTCTAAATTGTTTATTTTCTTTGATATGATTTTCCAGTTGTTTTCATGTATGCCACTGAACATGACAGTAGTGTTTGCTTCATGGAAGCAGTGCCTATTCTCAGAAAAATGAGTACACTTTGGTTTTGAACTTTTGTTATAGAATAATTTGCACAGAACCTATTTCAAAGCAAAGTAAGTTTTATATAGTGAGATGATGACAACTTTGTACAAATAATTGAGTCTTTACCTTCACAAGGTAAAACAGAACAGAAACCTTTTCAGGAAGAAAGTTAGAAAAGTCTATTAAAGGGATATCCTGATCAAACTGAATATGCAAAATACATTTCATATTAGTTTAGCCTGCTAAGCAAGATATCATAGATTGTGTGACTTAACAAACATTTTATTTTTCTGTAGCAATGGAGTTTAGAATATCTGAGATCAAAGGACCAACATGGTAAGATTACAGTTAGGGGTCTCTTCCAGCTATAGTACATGTATGGCCACCTAAGGGGGGCTTAGACAAATGGACAGACAGACAGAGGATGAGGGGAAGGAAGAGCGAGAGGGAGGGAAGGAGGGAGGGAGAGAGAGAAAGAGAGAGAAAGAGAATGAATTTTTGTCTCTTTTATTAAGCTCACTAGTCTCATTCATGAGGGGTTGACCCTCATTGATAAGTTTCCTCCAAAAGGGCTCATCTTCAAATACGATTGCATTGGGGATTAGAATTTAAACAAAAATTTGGGGAAGACATAAACACTCAATATACACTAGCTACAAAGATGTGTCTTCAGAATATGGATTGTGCTTTGTACTTAAAGAATATGAAGACAGATTCTGTATACTACCTGGATCCTGACCTCACCTTTTAATTAGAGTTTGGAAATATTATTTAACTTTGTACAGATTCAATATTAGTCATTGGACAATATTTAATAAGACATTATGAACAAGCACACAGAACTCAATGAAAATATGAGTGTAGTAATTGAGCATGGATACACATATAATCATTGTGTATGCTTGTGCTTAGATGTGCAGGGAATATATGCTGAATTAACCTTTCAAATAAAATTGTGAGCAATTACATCTGTTTAAAGTAGGAAAAAAATCATGATCATACTGGAATATAACAATATTTCAGGGCCAAGGAAACATTAATGAGGGCATAGCTGTGCTCTACTCTGCTATTGTAGAGAAGGAGGCCTTAGTTGTAATTTGATCCTGTAAAGAAGTGAAACAGATGACACAAGATTCCTAAGAAATATTAGTTAAGGAAAACATCATTATCTTATGTTGACAACACACTCAACCCTTAAACACACTACAAATAAAATTAAGGATTTTCATCATTGCTTAAATCTGAAAAAAATAATGTCCATTGTGATCTCTTCAAGATATATCAACTTTAAAACATAATGCAGCTATTGATTGATTGATTTTTGAGATGGTATCTCATCATCTCAGCTAACCATGAATTTACTAGCCGAGGCTGACTTTAAACTCATATCATGTCGACTCTACTGTGTCAGCCTCCCAAGTCCTGGGGTATACCACAAAGCACTATGCCTTGCTAGAAACCTGTACATTTGGAAGGGACAGTCTCTCTCATCATCTCACCATCCATCCCTCTCTTTCCAAATGTGTTATTCATATAGATGTATTACATATCCATATGTAAATTGCCACACATGCACTTAATCTGAAGTTGAGAAATTTTACCATTAAATTATCTTACAAATTTCTCAATTGCCTGCCATGGAAGGAAGAGCCCATATTCATTTCCATAAGATATCACGGACTAAGAGATCTGTACCTGGTGACAGGAGAAACTGCTATCGTGACCTGGGTCCGTGTTCACTTAGTGAAGGCAAAGCAACCCCATGAATACATTGGGTGATTTACTCTACATCCTGTCTCTGGGAACTGGTAGGATCTAATGCAGGTTGTCCACATGACTTGTTATGTAACCTTGAAAAACCCTTCTAACACTGTGCCCATTGTAGAGGCCATTAGAATGGAAGGGTTTTAATTTTCCTCCTTGTAGTCTGAAAAGAAAATCTTTATGTACTTCTATTCTAAAGGTATTGAACTTTGCTTATTATATTGTCTTTCTTTGTTCAAATATCAAGCTTTTATTTCTCAAAAGTAGTCCATCTTTGGTCAAATATCCTTCTGATGATTTTCTCTAATGTGAGATCAGGGTTTGTGCATAAACCTTGCATAATGCAATTTGTGTTTTTACAATTTTACTACTGCCTTTCAGAGTAAAATGGAATACTTTAAATCACACATTAAGGGTTCAAATATAAACCTATTATTCTAATCAATACTCCTAATATAAAAATAAATACATATTTATCATAAAATTTGTGTGAAAAGTAAATTTAAATAATGAATCCATTTTGTATAATTTTATTATTATAAATTAAATGAAATATTTAATTGAAATTGATCTATGGCTAATTTTCATTTCAAATAAACTACATATTTTAATTCCATTTTGGATTTGAAATGTCCAAGAAGCACCTACAGCATCTGCTAAGTAGTGAGATATATGTTGACAGTGGGCTATATTTTTAGAATGAAAACATAGCGTAGGAGAAATATACTATACCACTGGACATTTTAAAAAATAATCATTACATTACATATGTCAATTGACAGCTCCAGGCTTTTTCTAAAACTCATATATAAGAAAATCCATTCATACTAAGTGAAGTTTAAACCAACTCCTTCATTCAGACAATATTTGCTGCTTATCTGCAATTTATAAGGCACTGTTCAGTGTTACATAATATTGAGTTAATGGAATAAAATAAGTGGGTACATTGCTGGCAGAATCTTCTGAGAATTTTTAAATTGGCCATGAAACAAATAATTTTCAAGCTGACATAAAGTTATTCCAGGTAAGGATGTCTATCTTTCTCTAATAGAATAGGAAAAATGTGTTTGATCTTATTAGAAGACAGATTTTATAAATGTCAAATGCTTTCACAGTCTTATTACAAAAAAACGGGTGGTTCCTGTGATCTCTTCATAGCTGATAAATCATGTCCTCAACAAAAAATCAACTAACCATATTTTTAGTTGGGACTGCATGGCTAAAAATGTAGCCTTCTCTTTCACTGAAGTTTATACTGCTAACTTGTTATCCCCATAAAACATGTTTGTCAGCAAAGTTTTCTGACACTCGTATCTTCTTCTAAATTTGTTATGAGTATATTTTTAATCTTCAAATCAAAATACCAGTTATAAAAACATTTGTGAATTTTTATTTTCATAAAAATATTTAACAAGTTGAAAAAATAAATTTAAGCTCATCATTTAATTAATTAAATTATCTGAAATTTTGATTCCATAGCCTCTTTAAAGCATTTTTTTTTTTTTTTGGTACCGGGGATCGAACTCGAGTCCTTGCACTTGCACAGCAAGCAGAAAAACCACTGAGCTAAATCCCCAGCCCTAGATCACTACAATAAAATAGAGTTCCAGGTCCACAAAAGACATTACATGGTATAAGGAATGTCGTTATCCCCAAGAAGTAATCTATCATGTTTCACTGCAATGCTCATAAATAGATTTAGTTACTTGATTTTTGAAATCCATGAAATATATCAATTGTTGGGCAACCTAACAATTGTTTTGCTTTGATTATTAAATATTTCTTTAGATGAGGCCATTTTAGAAAGACATTGATTGGGAAAAAAAATCTCAATTCCACTTAAGTTTGATTAAAATTTGCTCTCAGATTTCTAAATTAAAAGGATAGTTATTGAATGAAATATAGAAATTCAGACAATGATCTGTACAACAAGAAAATTTTTCCTAGTGGGTGCTCTTTTGGAAGTAGAAGCCCATGGAAAAACCCTGGATGCAAATTTAGATGCCTTTTTATTCTTGCTGTTCTGGATTGAACACTCCCCACATGGCCCAATTAAGTAAACTCATAACTCTGTGCTTCTGTTTCCTCTCCTACAAAATAAGAACTAGACTTCCTGTTCAATGTACAAAACAAAACAAAACAAAATCTGCCTTAATTTCCTAACAGGACATTTACAATTATTTAAAAACATACATATAAACACACATATGCAAATACATACACACAAAAACACTCCACATAAAACAGTACATTCATATTATTTTGTAATTTAATTGTATAAAAGGTTATAATGTAAACAATGAGTAGATTAAGTGGTGAAATATATCATCTTATTTGACAATAGGAAAACAGAGCAGTACAGTCAACCCTATTTTTACTTCTAGATTTGAAGTAGCTTCCAATATTTTTATGGATGTTGAAGAGAAATGTACCCTATAAATTAATCATTCCCTTCATTGCAAAGATGAAGTTTAGGTTTTGGCTGTGGCAGTAGTCATAGGTTTCTAGACATGTGTGTAGTAAGTTCTGATTGAGCTCTAAAAGTTGTCAACAGTGACAACTCACACAGCTACGACATATTCTTGATTACAGCCCATGGGAAGCTGAATGCAATGTGGAAATGTATGTAAAGAACATGTCTGTGTGTCATTGATAGTGGACTTTGGAAATATAATTATGTTTTTCATGATTATTTTTATACCTGATTTTGAGGTGAAAAAATACTTGTTTAGGGTTTAAATATGTTCTAAATTTTACAAGGGGTACATGGACTTTTTGATGTTGTTGTTGTTTAGCTGATCACTAGTCATTCTCTTATTCTTTTTCTGAGTAATGAGTTGAAGTTTAATATTCAAGAGCAATATATCCTTAGATTTCACAATGTAGCAGTATTTTAAATTCTCTTTTGGAGCAATGATGAAACATAATCACAATTTATGACTCTTATGTGTACTTGTCTAATAAACAAGTCATTAGTTTTGAGACAGAAATTCAATAGAGAAAAGAATAATTATGGATTTATAGTTCCAGCAAGTCATTCCATTGTTTTCTGGGCACACAGAGACCTGTAGCTACAATTCTTTTTCCTGTTTTCCCTTTTACATACAGAGATCCCCACTCATTGCAAATAATTGTGCAACAGGAAAAGGAGGTTTTGTGTTCTCTCCTAAGTAATCAGAGGAGTAGAAGTCTTAGCTCTTAGTTTACTCTTCACTGCACTAGCCGCAGTCTTTGTAGACACTCTCATTCATTGGTCCTGGTCTGCTCCCTTTACATTCTATTACAAGATCTCCTTTTCTTTGAGTACCATTTCTCCTCTAGAAAGCCTTCTGTGGCGGCATCCTACCTTGTCATATTTTGAGAGCCATCACACATAGTTCCTGTTGTCATTCATCTATTCAAAACATTTTCATTAACATTGGACAAACAATTGACACTCTGTCCCCCACTAAGCACCAGAGAGCCTAGTAGGTAACAGAAATACAAAATAAAGATTGTCTCCAACACACAAACACACATATTAATTTTGAATTAACTTGCAAATCTCTGTACTAGGGATTATAGCAAGGTGATTGTTAATCTAGTGACTATATACAAATTTAAAAACTTTAAACATCTTTTTAAAATTGATTTCTGTTAACGTTTGTATTTTCCCTTCACTAAAACTTTTAAGAGTCTGGTTAATGACTTAACTACTTTTCTTACCTTCATGCCAGGTGATTTTAAAATTCACAAGTGTGAGCATATGGAAGTAATTACTCTTATGTTTCTCTGTCATTAATGTTCATTAAAGTATTTCTTTCAATTTCCTACATAGAGTTTTATATGTTTTACTTTAGCAACTGTATACAATGGCTTTTTTTCTCTATTTTTTTAGGCATCATTGCTCAAAAAAGACTAACAGATAAAGAGTTCTGACAAAACACACAGCTTACGAAAATACTCCAAATATTGAATATATCTTTACATTTACACAGCATATTAATAGGTCATACACCATCGCATAGACTAGATTCATTGATGCAGGCGATTCAGGTCCTCTTTCCACACAAGTACACTGAATTTGTCTTCATGTGATCATGTTGAATATGTTTGTATATGTGCACGCAAACGCTTATGGATGTGAAATTTGTGAAAGAAGGAGGTAGCAATGGATGCACTCTGAGATGGAATAGATACTAGGTGACTGGCACTCGGCCCAAAATGTTTACCTTCCAGTTTCCTTCTGGGGCACCTTCCAGTTAGATTTTTATATTATTTGTCATGTTTTATGTTATTGGCAAATTATGAACACAATTTGGAAAAGATTAAAATGAGATAGCAAAATAACACAACTTGTAGGAATAGATAGGTAGTGAAGTGGAAATGGCTTGCTATAGAGATATGATAATGTATTTTCAATTTGAAGCCTGCTAGAAAGATACATTTTAATTATTTTAGATATTAATATATTCTGTAAGTTTTCCAATTGTTTGATTTAAATACTCTCTCAGAATTTTAAAAGTATTTATTTGCTGTCATGTAAAACTATCCTCTTACTAATTTTGCTAATTCTAAAAGAAAAGATTGAAGAGTAGTAGAGTGTAACAGAGGATTGCTATTGGAATAATTATATGCTTTGAATATTAATTTTTAAAATCCTGCTTAAATAAAATATATATGAATTACAAAATTATTTGAATGTTATTCTAAAAATATTCTTTTTTCTGAATATTGTTTGTATTTTCAAATATTTACATATAAATGCTGAATTAAGGTCTCTGGAGCCCTCAAACATAAATATTAATTTCGAGTTTATGATACTTAAATTCTCATGGTCAATATCAGATCTTTAATATCCCAAGTAAAATCTTTTCCCATAAGCAAATTAGATTTAAGTAATATTATAGCTCCTTTTTGAATATTTAATTACTTTTTCTTCTCAAAGTATGTCTTACATAAATTGAAATGTACATTTTTATTTTTTTTAAATTATTGTACACTTATTACCATTTTACTAGAAATATAAGGATAATAACAGCTTTGAAGTCATATGTTCTAGATAATTAAACTATCCTATTCACTTTTTGCTCAACTTTTGTTGCAATGCTTTATAATCTACATAATTATCTCCACAAATTCTCATCAGTAGCCTACTATAAATCTTATTTAGAAACTTAAATGTATCCCGACATGATTGATATATTAAAGGCCAATTTTTGTTCAATCAAAGTTTTTGATTTTTATGCACTATTTCATCCACGAAAAACATTAATTGACCACAGGCAACCGCACCCAGATGAACATATGAAATGTATGGGTATGCATTCATATACACACACATATACCCCAAAATTTTATACCAGGTACCTTATTTCATGTATAATGAGCCTAAAGCATCCACATCGGAAATTAAAACTTTCTATCCAAGTTCAGAGAACCTTTCTTCCAGTGTTTGGCAATGATTCAAAAGTTGTACCTCTTCCAAAACCCATTTGCACAAGCAAACTTCATGGCTTTTGGAGACACAATGCCATATTTACTATTTTATTTTTGTGATTCTGAACCATTTAACATGTGAAAATTTTTCATTAGGTTACTAATGTCTGTTTTATTATGTTATTGCTAAGGTTTTTGAATGTCAGTTCCTTGACTGTTTTCTTTTTCTCAAAACTCCTGTGCTTTTTTTAAGTGTAAGGTTTCATTGTGTGCTAATTTTTACTAGTGTGTATGTGTATTACTTTGCAGCAGAACTAACTGTAATAGTAGTAAGTCCCTCATAGTCTAAACTAATTAATTAATCAATCTATATTACGAGTATTTTTTCAGTAGAAAACACTTGTAGGGGTTGATTAGAAAACCCTCACTATACGGCACCAAATAATTGATGCTCACTGTAATATTTTCTTCTTTCTGGCAAAAGTAAAATTTGGCCTCTTTTGCAATCAGTTTGAGGTTATGTTGCAAATGGAACATAAAAGAAGAGGTGATGTAAGTTATTTCTAAGACTGAAACTCTGTAAAGCATCTTTGTGATCTTGCAGACTTTGTGATCACTTCTGCTTCCATGCTGATATGTTAGGGTCCAGTCGTTAAATATTTTTCTTCACACAGGAGAAACTTAATGTAAGAACCTGGGTGCAAAGGTGATATAACAGCATCAAAGCCAGACAGAGAATGAGATGCAAGACAGGGCTAGAGCCACCAAAGCAGGAGATGTTCTTATAAGTGCATATCAGGCAGAAAAATGTTAACTGGAATGGAGGATTGCTAGGCTGGATATATCTAAAAATATGGAAGAATGGTACCACTTCTGGGTATTTGTCCAAGATAGAGAGTCATGGGGTGCAAAGGATGAATAATTAGTATTTTCCCAAACACTGGTCTTCTGACAAAACCTCCCAGCAGGCAAAGGACAGGAAGTCTCTAAAAGGAAGTTGCTTTTTATGCAAACCCAAACAGAGAAGTCCAGGAAATGGAACTGAAAGCAAACAGAAAAATGACCTACACAGACTGACCTTGGGAGCAGTGTGTCCTAGTTTATGTAGCTATAAAATGAAGGCAATTATGTCCCTGAGTAACTATTGACAAAGAGTTACCCAGGAATGTCACATCACAAGAGCTAGAATATGCTGTGACCAAAAGATACACATTTAACGTGCTAAAGATTTTGGAATTCATTTCTCAGTTGTTTGGCTCAGGCAATTATACTTTACAAGGATAATTTGTTTTTTCTTGAACATTTTCTTGAACATTTCTTGAACATTTTCTTGAACATTTCTTAAACATGTTTTGCATGTTTAATAACCGTGTTCGAGATGAGTAAGATTCCCCTTTAGTTCTGCAGAAGCAAGTGCAGTCTTGAGATGAAGTAAGGGAACACATGATTTTAAACTAATTCAAGCAGGAATTTTACAGCTGGAAAATAAAAAAGGGGACTATCATAATCTGTAATCTTCCATGAGAATTATCTTTCTGTTTGATCCAACATAAAAGTACAAAATACTAGAAAGAAAAATGCCACATTCGAACCTGAGAAGTGTCACGATGCAATGCAGCTGGAATCACAGGAAAGACAGAAAGGAAAGACAGAAAGTAGTTGTCAGATCCTTGGTGACATATTGAGTTTAGTGACCAAATAAGATCTAACTCTCTGGGCTGGGGATTTAGCTTAGTGTTTCTGCCGCCTGCCTCTCAAGTGCAAGGACCCAAGTTCGATCCCCGGTACAAAAAAAAAAAAAAAAAGATCTAACTCTCAGTTTTCCAATATGTGAAATCAAAAAAATTTTATTCTAAGACACTATTAATTTTATTTCTCTTCTACTCATTCTTTATTCTTATTTAATGAATAAAATCACAAATTACACATTACACATATTTAATTTTTGACTGAATGTTTGTTAAATATGTAATGTAAGTTCATACAGGAAAAACTTGAATATGTACAAAAATCTTCAAAACTAAATTTAAATATTTATTATCTCATCAGAATAATCGTATCTCTTCTAACTTTTCTTATTCCTATTCATGTATTTGAATATAATACATATAAGATTAGTTATATGAATAAATATAACTATATAGTAACATATTTGGTGACATTAATATTCATAACTGATATTTAATGCTAGGATATTTAAAATTTAAATTTTGCAAATAATAAGATACCTGAAGACAACACGATGTCCCATTAAATTTTAACTGTTAATATAAATATTAAATATAATAGCCATATAGCTCCAGTCATTTATTTAGTAGAAATATTTATTTGCACATATAGGGTTTGATTTTTAAATAAAATCACATAAATTATAGTACATTGTCAATTATAATCTGGTGTTTGTGTAGTACACAGGCTGCTTTCTTCTTTAGTTTCTCATGAGCATAATGAAAAAGTGGTAGAAAATGGTTCAGTGATCTTATAGAGAAGATGTGAAGAATATCTGATCTGGAAAGGAAAATTATTTCAAAAAGATGCAAGAATTATGGAATGAAAACCCAGTAATATTGAGGCATGAAAAAATTAGTGGAAAAGTAAATGATGCCAAAGCTGTCCGATAACACTAAGGATCAGGGTAGTTTGGTATTTTTTTTTTTCACATAACACATGCTCTATGAGCAATTTCCTATTTCCCCAAGAACTCAAAATTACTAGGTGTGATATCACTACGGGTGAATGCTGATTGACAATTTCACTAGGTTACTAGACACCTGGGATAATACATAAAGCATATATCTAGGTATGTTTGCATGGGCTCTCAAAAATAGACCTTGGAGACTCAATCATGTCCTTGGTCCCTTCCTCCCTGACTGCCTTCCCTTGTGTAAAGTGTGACTATTACTGTGTCTATAGCACGTATTGATGCTTTCCATGTGATACGTGTTTGCTGGTATGCAGAATGCAAGAATTGTGGGGTCAGGGGAACTTCTCCACAGATTTCCAATGAAGGCCTGGGAGGCCAGGAAAGAAGTTTCCCAAATGATAGTGCAAGGAATTCTAGGAATAAAGCCAAAGGTGCAATGGAAACCACAGGAAGTTGGAGATACCCGGAACAAATACTGTCGACCAAGGAAAGCCACAGGCAATGAACAGAGGCGAGGCGGCGCGGGAGAGAGGTCATGTGATCTGCAGTCAGCAAGGCAACAGGTGTGGGGCTGCCAACCCGCAGACAGTCACGTTTCATCACTGTCTGCAACGGATGCCAGATATGAAACTACGGAACTGACAATTTGCCCGAGTGGATTGTGGCTTCTTGTGGTCCAGATCTCTTCTATTCTCTCATTCTTCCTTTTCAAATGAGAATATTTACACTGTATCGTTTTGCCTATGGATTATGTAACTTCTTTTTAGTTTCACAGATATTCATAGTTAAGAGTTTCCCTTGAGCCATGAAAGAGACACAGACAGAACCTTTTCTAATGTGGAACTGTTGAGGCTTTAATGGAAGACATTATTACATTTCTGGCTGTATACATAATAGTTGCAATGCATTAGGCAGAATTATGAACTTGCTACTATCTTTATTTGGAGACTAGGAGAGTAATGTGGTTTAAAGACATGTGTTTGTTGCCAAAGACTGGGATGGGTGGTTAGGGTGGAATATCAGCATTATTGTCTTCAGGATCCTTTTAGAGAATTGATGGAACATATTTCTGGGTGTGCCTGGGTGTCTTGTTGAAGGATAACCTTGGGTTCCATCTCTGTTCCTGTAGCCCTTTTTTTCTGACACTGTTCTCCTCTGTTTCACAATGAACATAAGCAGCTTTGCTCCATCATGCACTTCTGTTATGATGTTTCTGCCTAGGGGCCACCAGCCATGGACTGGAGGATCTGAAATAGTGAGCCAAATTGAATGTTTCCTCCTTTAAATTGTAGATGTTGTGTATTGTGTCGTAACCACAGAGAAAGTTGATTGATACCCAGGTACTGTTCAAGTCCAGAGATAAGGTTTATGTGATTTGGAGTGCACAGAGTTCTAAGTATTGAAAATTAAAAATAATTTGAATAATTACTCCTTATCATGATGTAATATAAGCTCCATTCACTGCTAAACACTGATTTCATTTAATATGTATAAAAGCTTTTATCAGATAACAATTATCAGAATATTATTAAATAAACAGAGGATTAGAGAGTTTAACTGACCTGCTAAACTTAAAATTATGAAAATTTTTAAAGATCACCAAACTAGCAAAACTCAAGTGAAATTCTAAAAATATCTCATCATCAAAAGTCATCTTGTTGGCCATCGTAAAACATGTTGCTTTTTTTCTCCATTCCAGCCATCCACACCTTATTCACAAATATATAATAAATGAGTAGGAAATACAATACTGTGTTACAAGTATTAAGGCTGCATGGGTATCTATTAAGCTCCAGAAGTAACCATATGGATAAAAATATCACTCACATACCTAAAGGGCCCAGCATGTACTACTAGGAGCATAATGCCTGGTAAGTATCATTAAAATACTGCAGAACAATTGAAATTATAGACAGTATGTTACATAATAGTTAAGAAGCTATGAGAGAGTCTTGAAAGAAGCAATGCTTTATTAGGCTTTGTTTCTTATCAGTAAAAAGGGATTTATTGAGCAGCTAAGACAAACAAATTCCAGAAAATTTAAGAAATTATAATTTTTTCTATGAAAACAAAAAGTGTGTGCACATTGTTCAAATCTCCATTGGAGAAATATCTAAGAAATTAAGTATTAGAAGATATGATAAATATCAAATATAAAAACGTAATTCCAACAGTAGTAAAATTCTTTTTAAGACGCTTTACTACTTTGTGATTCATTAGATATAAAATGAAAATCTTTCTGCCAGTTTAGTAACATGCCACATTGCTCAGGGGGACTTGAAACTAACACTCCATGTCCTGCCTATCTAACAAAATGTGGTAGTGTCAATCGCCACCTTGTCAGAAAAATGCTACTCCTCTAGTTATTTGAGCTGACAGAAAGCAAGATAACAAATCTGCCAAAGGTGTTTTAGGGAACTGTAAAGACAAGGGGAAAAAAGACACTGAATAACTTAGAGGACAGCAGAGCAGGAAGCAGTTAACTTTCCTGCCAACCTAACCAGGCTTTAGCTGGAGACAAAGGCAGGGCAATTGGAGAAGATACCACAGAAATCTTAGAGAAAGGACTCAGTACAACTATGTGATGGAAAAATAAACCTCTGTGGAGGAGGCATGTCCAGAGGGTGGTGGTGCCTCAGAAGCTTGAAGAAGTACCCTGTGAAGGGGGGACTTCGACCTCTGAGGAGCAGTCTGCATTAGTGTGACGATGTCTCCGAGGCATAGAGTGATCTGCTACTGGAAGTGCCAACTAGCAAAAACAAAAGCAGAAACAGAGCAGATAAAGCTGGTACAGCCAGTGTGATTGGCCAAGCTAATGGGAATCAGAAATAAGAAAAAGCCTTTGTTCTTCTTCCATCCCTCCTGGTCCTCCCAAGTGTCCCCTTGTCAGATTGAAGAGGGAGAAGTTTCCAAAGGAGACATTTGAATTGCAGAGGCTGAGCCTTAGCTTTGGAAATGAAAATGAAAACAAAATGGTGACTAAAGAAACATTTCGAGCTAAAATGCAACACTTTCCAAATAGCCACACCTATCAAATTTCTTAAATCACCACAAGTCATTTCTAGGACTGAATCTTAAAGAGAGAAGCAGAATCCCAAGGATACATGTGTCGATAGAGATCCTTTCAATGTGATCATATATAAGCACAAAGGTTTGAGAAAGACCTAGAATTTTAAGAATAGAGGAGAGGTGATTTATAATTTTGTATAATGGAATAAATTGACATTAAAAATGATGACCTAAAAAGATCTTTTAGGACATACCAAATAATGAAAGGAAAATTGGATATTCTAGGTTAGCATAAATGTTCCTGTAATATAGTCATCGACAACACAGTACATTTTAAAAAACAGATTATTTCTGTCTCATGAATAAGAGCCTAACTTTTGGGATTGGAAAGAACCCTCAAATTTAAGAAGTCATTTATGGCCTCACATTCCTTAATTTTATTGCTCATTTAAGTATGAAGGGATTTTTTTTTTGGTCTTAATTTCAGCTCTTCATAAGTTAAAGATGCCAAAATCTTGGAAAGGCAGCTTAAATCTAAATTCTTTTCAAGCTACTGCCATAGTACAAAGAAGGAAATTCTAATTTTATTATTTTTGGTACCGGGGATTGAACTTGGGACGTTGCGCTTGAGAGGCAGGCAGCGGAACCTCTGAGCTAAATCCCCAGCCCAGAAATCCTAATATTATACAGAATAAAAAGTGGAGATTGAATATGGTATTGGTAAAGGAACTATACAGCGTAAGTGACTTTCAGTAAAGAGTTGTACATGAGCAGTTGAATGGCTAACCTTCCAAATTAAAGTTTCTGGTATCTGACAGATTACATCATTATTGTGAAGATTTTTTTTATGAATGAAGTTTATTGGTACAATTTAGATTTACATAATGATCACTTTCATCATATGGAATTTGCACCTGTACTTGATATATCTTGCTTCTTATTTTTCCCCATTCCTCTCCTCTTCCTTTAGCCGTTCTTCCTCTCCTTATTTACAAAAGCTTTGTTTCTATTTTATCTCTCTTTACTCATGTTTTTCCTTTCTTTCCTCTCCCTCTCTCCTCTCCCTAGTGCCCCTTCTCATTTAAACTTTTCCTTCCTGTTTCACAGTGTCTATTGTAAATTTTGGTTCTTATTTACACTTTCATTCTCTCACACCAGAGAAACAGTGTGATAATTACACACAGGTGTCCAATTTATTTCATTTAAGAATGTAGTCTCTGCTGAAACTTGGAAGCAGCCCAATTGTCCATCAACTGGAGACTGGCTAAGGAAAATGTGTGTATGTGTGTGTGGGAGGGGTGTTGAGTACAGTCTCAAAGGGCACCCATTTACCTACCTAGAAATGTCTACGATTATACTTCTTTACAGCTGAGTAGTACTCATTATATATAAAAAAGCACATCTTTTTAATCTATTCATTGGTTGATGGGCATTTGGGTTGTTTGCTGCTATAAATGTATGGGTGTGTATATCACTGTAGTATGATGCTTTTAATTCTTTTGTAAAGATACCAAGAAGTGAGATAGCTGGGTCAAATGGAACCTCCAGTCATAGTTTTTTGAGGAATCTCCACACTGATTTCCATAGTGGTTGCACCAGTCTACACTCTCACCAATAGTGGAGAAGGGTTCCCTTTTCCCCACAGGCCCACCAGCATTTATTGTTGGTTGATTTCTTGATAAAAGCCATTCCTTCTGGACTGAGTTGGAATCTCAGTGTTGTTTTAATTTCCATCTCTCAAATGACCAGTGATATTCTACATTTTTTTATGTATTTATTTACCATTTTTATTTCTTCATCTGAGAAGTGTGTATTCACTTCAGGTGTCCGTTTTTGGACTGGGTCTTTAAATTTTGGAGGTCTGATTTTTTCAGTTCTTTATATATTCCAGATATTAGTCTTTTTTCTGAGGAACAGCTGGCAAAATTTTTTCCCACTCTATTATCTCTTCATTCTGTTGGTGGTTTCTTTTGCTTGAAGATTCTTTGAATTGTCAAAATTAATGTTTAAGTTTTATTTACACACACATTTGCAAAGTGATTTACCAAACCATTTAGGTACATTTTATGCATGCTAATATTTGATGCATCTGAAATCTTCTTTATAATGTACTCATGAAGTCTTTCCTGACAATAAACTAGTGACTCTTCCAGTTGATGGAGATGATACTGTGGAATACAAACTCGTGAAATTAACACAGCTAAATTAAAACTTGCAGATGCACAGTGACCTTTACCTGAAGTAAAAAATTGTGGAAAAAAAAACCATTTAAGCACTATTTTAATAGGAAAGATAGAGGAATTAGATAGCTTTTATAGAAACCAATCTTTTAGACTGCGTGTGGATGAGCACTTACTGGATGTATCTCTTTCTTTGTTTTCGTCTTTTTAACTGATCTATTGATTTTTGCAGTAATCATTCAGTTTTGGTATCTTAACTCCTTCACGGACAATTTTTCATTTTGCAAAGTCAATACTTAGATTAAGTAAGCTTATAATATGCATTTTTCTTGTGAAAAGCATTTCCCATTTTCCATCTACATGTTTCTCACCAAATTCCCTATGATATAAATTTAGCATTTAATGTTGTCATTTTAGGAAAAAAAAATAAAACTAGTAATGTAGAATAAATTCTTTGTCTCTTCATTTTCTTTTCAGTTTGGGAAAAGTATGTAAAAGTTGATTTCCTTAACTGAGATTTTTTTTTTGTAATAATATGAATTATATGCTAATTGTGAAGTTTGACTGCTTAGATCTTAGGCCAATTTCACATTTCATGACTTTCACATTTTCTGACTTGGTTACCAGTGGCTCGATTGTCTGGAAAATGGAGAACATACTTGCAACACTCTCCTAGCTGTATTGTACACCTTAAAAGTATCTCTAATTGTAAAGAGTTAATTCCATAGGAAGTTATTAATTTTTAAGTATTCCAACTGCAGTAGTTAAATATAGTTGTAAAACTTAAACAATAAAAATATAAAATGCACAAAGTAGATTGAAGTTATTTGAGTTAATTAAAAGAAATATTGTATTATATTTTGTAATGGTCTTTGAATTCTGTATCCAATTAAATGGCTGCAAGAAATATCCAGTAATTTACCTTTCTTTCTCAAATTCTGATTCACTTTGATTTAGTCAGATAAAAGAAGCTTACATCTACAAAAAGTTTGTGTAGGCTGGAACCATAATATTTTGAAATATAATTACCCTAACTTATGAATAAAATGTAATAGCAATTATTAAAATGAATGACTAAACCACATGAATAAATATTTTAAGGAATTTGTGGTATTTTGAGTATGACCTAAGGTATAATCTATCACTCTTTAGTAAATAATTTAGTTTCTGAACATATCTGGCCTAATGCCGTATAACCTTACTGTATATAAAGTTCCTGCAGACTAACAAAAGGTTAAACACACAGCATAGACTGAAGTGTAGTGAAAGGACAGCTCCCTAGTCCTTGGGTCTCATTTCCTCATTAGCTCAGGTCAGAAAAATATAATGTGTTGATATGACAAAATATTATTTTCTGTTAAATGAAATAAAGCATTGCTCATTTCTGTTTGGTTACATATACCCATTTAGGGACATTTCTGATTTAATTATATCCCAAACAACGTATGTATCCAAGTCATTTTAGAAAATAGCTTTGTTGAGAATTGTTTATTGTCTACAAAAATGGGTTTATATTCTAACAATCTTAGCAGTTTTAAATACTCCTGACATGTCAATGAGAAATATTCCCTGCCTCATCATCACTGATAATTTCCTCATTCCTAATAAAATTACATGTTTTCTTTATTTCAATACAGTCAGTGAGAATTTCTTAGAATTTCTTCACTTTCTGTCAGATAATATCCATGTTATTATCATATTGCTTTTGTTCTCTGACATTACTATTCTCTGAGAATTGATTTCTCATGAACTCTCCCGAACTTACAAAGAACTTTGAAGGTCCCAGTAAAGAAAATTGTACAAAATTACTTGGTCCCTTCTTAACATTTCTGAAGATTAGTATGCTTTTGTGACATACACAAAGAAAAAGTCATAAGAATAAATCAATTTACTTTAGATGAATGATTAATGTGATTCCGTGAAAAAGAACCTTCTCAGAATGAAAGGCACCTGCAGGATAACGTGAGAAAAATTGTTCAATCCCCTAAAGTCCCCTAAGTCAAAATTATCATTTCTTAACAAATATTTCCTCAAGTGAAAATTTAATTTTCACAGAAATTTATAAATGGTATACTCTGATTATCTGAATTTTATTTCTGAGTTATGTAAATGGCTATGTAAAGAATGAAGATAGTTAATCAGTAGCACATATGAAGATCAACCCTGGCACTTGGCCCTTTGCTACCACCATGCCATGTTGAGGTTCTTGCAAAGAAATCAACCTAAATGTTCTTTCTGTTCAAGGTGGAGCTGTGCAATCAGATTCAACTGGGACTTTGTGAACAAAATTCCAACCAGCAAAGATTATTGACTGTTCTGTGCATCTTAATCTTTCCAAAACAACTTTTTAAAATATGTTTGGGGAGTGAGGAAAGTTAGCTCTACACCATGAAATAGTAACTTCTTTTTCTTTTTTTTTTTTTTTGCGGAACCGGAGATTGAACTCAGGACCTTGCACTTGTCAGGCAGGCGCAGGTGCCACTAAACTAAACCTCTGGCCCCCAAGAAATAGTAACTTCTATCTGCATGTATTTGATTGCAAAATCTCCAGATTTTGCTAGTATTCTTTTACCCTTCACTGGTGGTGAATGAATATCACGTTGTCTCGGGTAGTGTGTACAGGATCATCCCAAAGAGTGCTCTTGGTCTGCCTTCTCAATTGAGCTTGATGAATATCCACTTCTACTTAATGCATTTAATTTTCAAAAGTTTGCTCTCTGCATTGTATACATGGATGTATTGCATTTACTCTTGCTCCTCTTTATTATTAGTCTTATGATTTATTTTATCTACCATATACATTTTATTACAAAACCAAGACATCTAGAAATCAAATGGCTTAAATGTAAGCTAATGCCCTTTTTAAAAATATTATCTGCTAAGTTCTCATAATATAATATAACCTAACTCTAAGGCAGACTTTCTCCATGTTCACACCAGTGAACAAACCCACATAGGGAGAAGATGTGGAAAGAAGAGCTATCATAAGACCAGTGATAGAAGAAATGAATTCAAATGCAATATTAGCATGTAAAAGTGATCTGCTAAATGTGGTAACACAATATCATCTATCTGAGATATTTGAAAAGCCATACTTTTAGTCAGTACAATTTTCTCTGTGAATTTTTCTTATTTGCTTCTCTAACTAGAAGAGATAATTCTAGTCAAATAATCTTGAATATGATAAAACGGAAACACCAAAATTATGACTGGAAAGCACATGGATTCTCAACAGTTTGAGTGTTCAGGCCCTGAACTTTACCCTCCTCTAACTCTGATAAATTGCTTGAATAACATACTTAGAAAAAAACTCTCACACATAAGTTTTTAATTAATTTCAGATTGGTCTATTTAACTGATTACCAGGTAGCTGTATCTATATATAAACAAGTACCGAATACCGTGACACCTGTTCAGCTGTACTTATAAACAAGATATACTGTCTTTCTTTCTTCTCTCATCATTCATGTTTTTGTTTTAGCCTAACAATAACTTAGCTATTCTTCTAGAATTCTTTTATTTGTCACTGTTATGTTTAGCCATTCTTCAAGGACTATTGATAAATTCTCTACAATGCATTTTGATTTGGTCCATTCACCATTATTTTCCGTTAATAGTACATTCGTTGTCATTGTCATTTTGTTTCATGAATGCTACAAAGCATTTAATTGTTCTCTTTCTTTACAGATTGAGATCCAGAATTCGTTTTGGCTGTTAAGGGCTCTTTTGGTAGACTTCAAAAGATATATGAAACTCTTGAAGGTTTTAAATATTGTTATTTCCACACAAAATCTTATCTTTCTTCTTATATATACAGAACCTTTTAATGTAAATGCATCAAGTTATGCTACTCCAATGCTTAGAGGAAAAAGTTCATTTTGTTCTACATGTCACAGAAGCTCTTTATATCCTGATATTTGCCTCAGTGCAGTCACACGAACGGTTTTTTTGCCTTGCTGTATAACATGTGCATATCCTCCTTAAATTATATGCAGATGCACTGGTTATAAAAATGCATATTGTTTCTTTTCATTAACAAATTTTGCCATTGCTTACCATCTCAGTATGGAAAGCTTATCTCATTTGTGCCATTTATTCAACTACATTAATCACTGAATGACATGTTTATCTGAAAAAAAAGTTTAGCAATTTTCAATGAGAGGCATTTTCTTCATGATATTCACCAATAAAAGCTTTTGTATTCTTCTCTTTTACTTCTTTGTAGAAAATTTACTCTACTGAGTTTTATTCCTTGGATCTGGGGGCAAACTGCATTACTCTCCTTCTTCCTATTTCATCCTCTGCCATTTCCATGGACCTCCTGCCAAGTGTCATGTGTGGGATGTGCTCAAGTCTCCTTTTCAGTAGGATTTTGAAATGTACTCTACTACTCTGCCTTTAACACCAGCTTTACCTGGGAACTTATTAGAGTCTCGTAACTTAGGAACTCTTCATCCCTGGATCCTGACTAAATATTAGAACTCATTAAATAGAAATTGATTCTGTTTTCATTGTGCTCATTTTCACTGTTGTTAATAACCTTTGTATTTGTTGGTCTCTGCATGGCCTGACATAGAGTATCCACTCAGTAAACACTGACTGAATAATGAAGATGCAGCTGAAATCACGTCCATTTTTTGTCATGTTCTCCTGTAACCTCATGCCTTTTTTTCTCTTATCAGATAGAAAGACAGATCCACTAATGAGCTATTAAATTTTCCAGTAATAAATATTTTCCTCTCCTCTTTCTCAGGCAGTGATCATTAATACAAATGAGTTTGCACAAATGAAGCTCAATATACCTATTGTGTTAAGAATTGTTTCATGTTATGAAAATATATACAGACACAAAGTTGCTGTCAAGGCTTCGTGGTAAACTGGATAAGAGAAGAGGAAATGTATTTCAGGATTAAGTTCTTAATTGATCATTTATTATTTAAATGTAGCCTCCAAATAGATGGTTTAATACAAAAAATACATTCCTTTAAAGTAAACTGATATTAACAACATGTTCAATTGATGCTAATAAAATTCATTTCTATGAAATCAGGATTGGACACAAAGAGAAAAATGCTGGCTGTAGTAGACAGGCTTCATGGCAGACATATTATCCAGCCAAGGAACATAATGATAATGTACCTTCCAGTCACCTTCATTTCTTATTTTTGACAATTAATTAAGAAACATCATTCATTACAAGACTATTTTCAATTACTAAAATAAAAACTCGCTCACACATCTTTTAAGCCACTGAGCACTTTGACTTTCACTTATTTTATTCAGAGCTGAGCTGAGCTGATAAGTCTTTTTATTATTCTTTATAAGAGTGACTCCATAATTCTCTGCAGCCATTTTTGATAAACACTTATCTCTTATTAATTAAATGGATAGCATTTACATTTTAAATGACTGTAACAGATCTTTTCATGTTATTGGTCTAATGTCCCAGCAGAACAGGGAAACATTTAAAATAAGTGGATGGTTATCGTCTTATATTTCCCCAACACTAATGAGTGTCCTGGAAACTAGGAGAATATTAATTAGGAGTTATGTCAAGATAACATCTAGGTAAAATTAATATAATAATATAATCCAAGTGCTTCCACAAAGGCCGTTCCACTGCCATGCACTCCCAAAGTCACAGAGAATACCCTAATATTGTCTCATGCAAAATAAATTTAGGAAAAATAAATTGAATAGAAAGCAGTTTAGTTTGTAAATTCATAGGTATCCTTTTCAGATTATTTGTTCTCCCTTCAGTATGCAAATACTTATTTTATGATCAAAAATATGTTGTCATTATTGTACATAAATCTATATATAAATCCTGATTTATTTTGAAGACAGGGTCTCATTATATAGTTCAGGGTGGTTTGGAGCTTATTCTGTAGCCTGGGGTGGCTTTGAAGTTGTGATTCTTGAATGTTGAAATTAGAGTATGCAACACCACTACTGGCTAACCACAATTTAGAGAGAAAAATGAAAACTTACTTTTTTCATTAGCTCAATTATTACTGTTAGAAATAAATGTCGGTCAGGGATTTAGCTCAGTGGTTCTGCCACATGCCTTGCAACCACAAGGACCTGAGTTCAATCCCTGGTGCCAAAAATAAAAAAGAAAGAAAATGTCTAAAATATGTTCAAATATATTTATTTTTTAGTATTGAATGTGGTCCATGGCTAGAAAGTAAGAAATAAAATTATCTATGCCATAACATAATGAGCAAATAGTGACACAGTATTTCACATAGCATATGTAAAGTGCTGGTTTGTTACAGAAAAAAGTAAGATGATTATGAAGTTGCTTCTTATTATAAGGTTAAGAATAGCCTGGAAAGTTACCTCACGCTTGTAATCCCACTTACTTGAGAAGCTGAGGAAGGAGGACCACAAGTTCATGGCAGCCTGGGGAACCTAGTGAGACTTTGTCTCATAATAAAAAATAAAAAGAATTTGTGTCATAGTTCAGTCTTAAAGTGCTTCTATGTTCAATCCACAGTATCCACAAAAAGAAAAATTATCAGTGTAAGGACAGTGACATATGCAAAACTACGTAAAAGAGAATGGTTGAGTAAAAATATATTTAGATCTTTTCATATTTATACTAATTTAATTTTGATATTTAAACTGGCAAATATATATATATATGCAATGTGTAGGCACATAGATATAGCTGTACATTTTTATTGTTTTAATAAATATTATATTAAAATGATCTGTTTACTTTGATGCTACTTTGTATTTCTTGGGTTATCGTTGGTCAGGAGTAGCAGTCATTGTATGTATATATGAATGTACACATAAATATATAGATATATTGTGTTATAATTATTAAATGTATTAGAATTTATAATCTTAGAAGTTTCTCTTATAGTTTTCGGGAGAAAGGAGTATATAATCTACATTAATGATTGATTAAATTACCTTCACTCATTAACACATACAAATTTATTTTGTCAGTGAAGTATAAAGTCTTTAAACTGTCAAGTTGTCATTTTAAACACTAAGATATATTTTATTTTTTTTTGTATTAAATTCTTTTATTGGTACATTGTAGGTATACAACACAATTACATTTCTCATTGGGAATTGTACCTTTATATAATGCATCTTGGTTCTTATTTTTTCCCCATTCCTAGCCCTCCCTTCACGCCCTCCACCCTTCCCTATTTACAAAGACTTCATTTCCATTTTTTCCACTTCTCATCATTTTTTCCTTTCCCTTCTTTCTTTCCCCTGCCCCTCCCACTACCCCTACCCCTTTGGACCTTTTCTTCCTATTTTACATTATCGATTATTCATTCTAATCATTGGTACATTTGAGGTATACAATATAATGACATTCATCATTGGAAATTTGCACCTTTACACAGTCTCTCTTGGTTCTTATTTTTCACCCTTGCCCAGCCCTCCCTTCAACCCCTCCATTCTTCCCTATTTACAAAGATTTTGTTCCTATTTTTCCATTTTCTCATATTAATCCCACTTCCTTCTATCCTTTCCCCTAGCCCTCCCACTTCCTTCCCCTTTGCCCCTTTTCTTCCTATTTCACATTACCTATTATACATTTAGTCCTTATTTACACTTTCAGTTTCTCACACCAGAGAAACTATTCGGTATTTACACATGTGTGCCCTATTTATTTCACTTAAGAGTATTGCCGCAATGTGCATCCACTTAGCTATAAATGTCTCTAATTTCTCACTTTTTATGGCTGAGTAATACTCCATTTTATAAAAAAACCCCACATTTTCTTTATTTAGTCTCCAGTTGATGGGCATTTGGGCTGTTTCCAAGTTTTAGCTATGACAAACTGTGCTGCTATGAACATGGGCACACATATATCACTGTGGTATGATTCTTTTAATTCTTTGGGGAAGATCCCCAGAAGTGGAATAGTGGGGACAAATGGGACTTCCAGTCCTAGTTCTTTAAGGTATCTCCATACTGATTTCCACAGTGCTTGCACCAGTCTACACTCCCACCAGCAGTCGAGCAGGGTTCCTCTTTAACCACAGCCCAACCAGCATTTGTTATTGGTTGATTTCATGATAGCAGCCATTCTTTCTGGAGTGAAGTGGAATCTCAGCATTGTTTTCATTTGTGTCTCTCTAATGATCAGTGATGTTGAACATTTTTTCATGTATTTATTTGCTATTTCTACTTCTTTGTCTGAGAAATGTCTGTTCATTTCAGATGCCCATTTTTTGATTGGGTCTTTAAATTTGGGAGGTCTGATCTTTTTAAGTTCTTTATAGATTCAAGATAGTAGACCTTTGTCTGAGGAAGAGCAGGTGAAGATGTTTTCCCACATTGTGGGTTGTCTCTTCACACTGCTGGTGGTTTCTCTTTCTGTGCAAAAGCTTTTTAATAAGAAGACATCCCACTTGTTGATTGTTTTTGATAGTTCATGGGCAACTGAGGTTTTGTTCATAAAATCTTTTCCTACACCGATGTCTTCAAGGGTTCTACCTAACCTCTGTTCCAACTGGTTCAGAGTTTCTATTTTAATATTTAGATCTTTAATCCATTTTGATTTGAGTTTAGTGCATGGTGAGAGATACAGGTCCAGTTTTAATCTTCGGCAAGTTGAAGCCCAATTTTTCCAGCACCATTTATTAAAGAGGCTATCTTTCCTCCAGTGAGGGTGTTTGGCTCCTTTGTCAAAGATGAGATGGCTGAGTGTGTCTGGCACTGTCTCTGCATCTTCTAATCTGTTCCACTGGTCCTCAAGTCTGTTTCTTTGCCAGTACCATGCTGTTTTTATCACAGTAGCTTTGTAGTATAGTTGCAGGTTGGGGATTGTGATACTCCCTGCCATGTCTCTGTTACCTAGAATTGCTTTTGCTATTCTAGGTCTCTTCTTGTTCCAAATGAATTTTTGGATTGTTTTCTCGAGGTCTATGAAGTATGCTGCTGGGATCTCAATTGGAATTGCATTAAATCTATATAGCAGTTTTGGAAGTATGGCCATTTTCACTATATTAATCCTTCCTACCCAGGAGCAGGGGATGTCTGTCCATTTTCTGATATCATCTTCAATCTCTCTTTTCAGAGTGCCATTGTTTTCAGTGAAGAGGTCTTTGATTTCTTTTGTTAGGATTATTCCTAGGTATTTCAGTTTTTTGGATGCTATTGTGAAAGGAATTATTTTCCCTATTTCTCTCTCAGTGAGTCTGTCATTGGTGTAGAGGAAAGCTATTGATTTTTGTGTGTTGACCTTGTAACCAGCTACTTGACTGAATTTGGTTATTAAGTCTAGAAGACTTTTGGTGGAATTCTTGAGGTCTTCTATATAGAGTATCATGTCATCTGCAAATAATGACAATTTGACTTCTTCATTACCTACCTTTATTCCTTTTATTTCTTTCTCTTGTCTAATTGCCGTGGCTAATGTTTCCAAAACTATACTGAACAAGAGTGGTGATAGTGGACATCCTTGTCTTGTTTCTGATTTGAGTGTGAAGGATTTCATTTTTTGACCATTGAGTATGATATTGACTGTTCGTTTTTCATAGATGGCTTCTATCAGTTTGAGGTAGAGACCATCTATTCCAATTTTTTGTAGGGTTTTTATCCTAAATGCATGTTGGATTTTGTCAAATGCTTTTTCTGCCTCTATGGAGATAATCATATGGTTTTTGTCCTTGGCTCTATTGATATAGTGTACTACATTAAATGATTTTCATATATTGATCCATCCCTGCATCCCTGGGATGAATCCCACTTGATCAGGGTGTATGATCTTCTTGATGATCTTCTGCATTCTGTTTGCCAGTATCTTATTAAGGATTTTTGCATCTATGTTCATTAGTGAGATTGGCCTATAATTCTCTTTTACAGTTGGGTCTTTCTCTGCTTTGGGGATCAAGGTGATGCTTGCTTCCAAGAATGAATTTGGGAGTATTGCTTCCCTTTCAATTTCATTGAAGAGTTTAAACAGTAGTGGCAGTAGTTCCTCTCCAAATGTCTTGTAGAATGCAGCATTGAAGCCATTAGGGCCCGGGCTTTTCTTAGTTGATAAGTTTTAATTACATTTTCAATTTCATTGGTTGATATTGGGTTGTTCAGAATTTTTAGGTCTTCTTTGTTCAACTTTGGTATTTCATATGTATATAGGAATCTGTCCATTTCTTCTGTGTTGTCCATCTTATTGGCATATAGGTTCTGGAAGTAGGTATTGATGATCATCTGGATTTCTGCTGGGTCTGTTTTAATTTCACCCTTTTCATTCCTAATTGCATGGATTTGGGGCTTTTCTTTCCTTTTTCTGACAAGTTTGGCAAAGGTTTGTCAATTTTGTTGATTCTTTTGAAGAACCAACTCTTGGATTCATTGATTTTTTGTATCGTTCTCTTAGTTTCCATTGCATTGATTTCTCCTCTGATCTTTATAATTTCCTCCCTTGTATGAGCTTTGAGGTTGTCCTGCTGTTCTTTTTCTAGAAGCTTGAGGTTCAGCATCAGGTTGTTTCATTGGGCTCATTCTGTTTTCCTAATATGCGCATTCACTGCTATGAATTTCCCTCATAAGACTGCTTTCATTGCGTCCCATAGATTCCAATATGTTGTATTGTCATTGTCATTTAATTGAAGAAACTGTCTGATTTCTTCTTTAATTTCCTCTGTGACCCATTGGTTATTCAGAAGTGTGTTGTTCAATTTCTATGTGTTTAGGAAATTTTTTGAGTTTCTTTTGCTATGGATCTCCAATTTCATTGCACTATGGTCTGATAATATACAGGGGATAACTTCAATTCCTTTGCACTTACTTAAACATGTTCTATGTGTGAGTATGTGGTCTATTTTGGAAAATGACTCATGTGCAGCTGAGAAGAATGTGTATTCTGATTTTGTGGGGTGGAAGACTCTGTAAACATCTGTTAAGTTCATTTGTTCACGAGTTCAATTGAATTTTGGAATTCATTACTTATTTTTTTGTCTAGTTGATCTATCTATTTGGGACAGTAGGGTGTTGAGATCCCCCACTACAATTGTGTCCATGCATATATGACTTTTCATGTCCATTAATATTTGTTTTATATAGTTAGGTGCACTAGTGATTGGTGCATAAATATTTATGATTATCATCTCTTCCTATTGAATTCTTCACTTTACAAGGATGTAGTGTCCTTCTTTGTCTCTCTTAATCAGTGTTGGTTTGAAATCTACTTGATCTGCAAACAGGGTAGCTACTCCTGCTTTTTTTCAGGTTCCTGTCTCATGGAGTATTGTTTTCCACCCTTTAACTTTCAGTCTATGAGTTTCCTTTTGATTTAAGTGTGTTTCTTGTATGCAGCATATTGTTGGATTTTGCTTCTTGACCCATTCTGCCAGTCGATTTCATTTGATTGGTGAATTGAGACCATTAATGTTGATGGTTATAACTGAAACATATTGACTTGTCATTGCCATGACTTTTTCTTTTTGTTGGGTTCTCCCCCTTTATATTTATTTTCTTGTCATGCCAGATGGGTTCATTCTGCTTTGCTTCCTGGGGTTGTGATCCTCAATGTCTATTCCTAGAATATTGTGCAAAATTCTTTGGAGTGCTGGTTTGGTATTCACAAAGTTCCTAAGGTGCTCTTTGTCATGAAAGTATCTTATTTCTCCATCAGTTTTGAAAGATAGTTTTGCAGAGTACATCAATCTGGGTTGGAGGCTGTTTTCTTTTAGGGCTTGGAATATGTCACTTTAGCTCTTCTTACCTTGGTGGTTTGTGTTGAGAAGTCTTCTGTGATTCTGATGGGCTTTCCTTTGTATGTGATTTGTTTCTTTTCTCTGACTGCTTGGAGAACTTTGTTCTTCTGTTGTATTTCTGGAATCTTAACAGTTATATGCCTATGTGTAGATATTTTTTGATCAAGGGTATTTGGAGTCCTATATGCCTCACTTATCTGTATGTCAAGCTCTTTTCCCCTGCTTGGGAAGTTTTCTGCCATTATTTCTGTGAAGAGATTTTTTTATGTCATCTACGCTCTCTCCTGTTTCTTCATTGAACCCAATCAGCCTTATGTTATTCTTTTTTGCATCATCTAGCAGCTGCTGGATTGATTTCTCATGTTCCCTTATAATTTTGAAGCAATTTTTCTTTTCCTGGTCATTAATTGCAATCTTATCGTCTATATCTGAAAATCTGTCCTCACATTGGCTCATTCTGCTGTGTAGACTTTCAATGGAGTTTTTCATGTCCTGCAAATCTATTTGCATCTGTTTTATGGATTCCATTTGTTTCTTATGTTGGGATTCCATCATTTTCCTCAGCTCTTCTCTAGATTTATTAATCATGTCTTGCACTAAGGGCACAATTTCCCCTGTTATGTGAGAAATTATTTCTGATTTCATTTTTTCCAGATCCCCTTTTGTTACCAGTTCAGTGGGTCCAGGTGGTTGAGTATCAGAGTGTTCCATCTCATTTCCCTTTGGGGTTGCTGTAGGTGATCTGGAAGTCTGGTTTTGAGACTTATTTACATGTTTTCTCATTTTGACTGGGGCTGGGGGCTGTTAGTGCCTGCATGGATTATCTCCTCTGAGCTGGGTGAGGTGGGACAGGGGCCAGGAGCAGCAGTAGGGATGGTGACCCAAAAGCCCTTTCCTGTGGGCTGGGAGCAGTGAGACAACGGGTCAAAAGCCCCTACCTCTGGGCCGGGAACAGTGGGACTCAGTACCTTGGTCTGGTGGTCTGGTGTCCTCTGTGTCTTTGTAGTGTGGAATCAGGTGGCTGCCTGTCTGAAGTGGGGTGATTCGGTGTCTTCCGCGTGACTCAGGACCTCGGTAGGGCATGCACAGACCTCTGTATTTTCATTAATTTTTCATAAGACATCATGAATATTTCAGGCATTGTAAATATAAATTCATAGCAATATTACATTTATAAATTGATTGGTTTAAGCACTATTTTTAAATTCCTGCCATTTTATTGTTAGGTTTTAGGGATAAAATAATTTTTCAAGCTGTACTCTTAATATTTCAAATCAACAATCATATTTTGCCTTAACATAACAAAGGAAAAATTAGAATTCAAATTAACTAAAAATTTCATTGACAGTGATCATTTCAGCATAAGAAAAACAAAATATGTGAAGTGCTGACCCTTGGCTTAGTTTAAAACAATGATTTATTGGAGTTTGCAGTTATTTTCCCCTTGTTACATTGCATCTCCTGTTTGCATATCCTTATCTTCCAACCGAAGCTTAGCTAGGAGCACAAAGAACAATTCCATCAAATTGAATGACCTGTCTAAGTTTTTAATCTCCTCTCTCTTAGCTAGTTTTGTGCATTCACATTTTGTATCTCTTTCCTCACACCAATTACAATTTCTGTGACAATAAAATATTTCAGTTCTCCTTGGAAGCAGAACGTTTTGCCCAAAAATCGATTCACTTTCAGGCAATTGGCTTAAGAAAAATTGATCTTTGGAAAATTAGCATGATGTTATTTTCTATCTGCTTCCATAAAATATTTTAAATTGTTGTCATCTATACAATAAATTAAACATATTTAAAACCATAAGTTTCATCTTAGAATAATTCTAGTCACCTGCTGTTCACTGGCTAGTAGTGTATTATTTTGTCTGTTCTCACAGGGAAACATGGAAAGGATGTATGTGATTGCTCTTATCCATTCCTCTTTTAGAGTGGGTCACCAATATTTATTTTTCCTGTAAAATATGTAATGGATAACTTTTGTTCCAGTCTCGTTAATAGTCATCATTACATTATCCTTATCTTTTCTCAATAAGATTGACTTGAATTCACATTTTTTTTCTTAATTTATCTTGTCTAAAAAAATGATAGTTTCCATATTAAACCATTGCTCTCTAAATCATGGTTTTGAATGTGGAAGGTCGCCTGGGAACATTTCTGAGTGTCCTGAGTATTGTTTTCTCTGAAGCAAGTTTCTCTGTTTTGTTGAAAAAGTTGTTATATTTGATTAAATAAAATACATCCTTAAAATCAAGGCCACTACATTTTTTTAAATTCCAGGATATATTTCAACTGGATTAGATTCCATGATTTATTGCTGAATCCATATTACTTCAAAAATATGAATATTGGGCTGGGGATTTAGCTCAGTGGCACCATGCCTGCCTCACAAGTGCAAGGTCCTGAGTTTGATTCCTCCAAAAAGATGAATGCTTTTCTTCAATATTACTTCAAGGTTTTATTTTAATAATCTACACTTCAGTACTGGATAAACTTTCATCATTTTCTTATATTTTTTTCATTTACATACCTCTTTATTAAACAATTATCTAACCATAAGCATAACTTCAGGTATTTTAGTATGTACATTTCCCCCCTTTTAAAGGTCCTTTTATAATAATTAAAATCTCCCCTAATAACAAACATTTGCATTCGGTAACATAGTCTATAATTCCTTAATTTTTCATATAAAACATTAATGCACTTATTAAAACAAAAATATGCTTATTATTTGAGTAAATTTGGAATTTAAGTTAAATTTAAATAGATTTCTTTAATGGAGAACTTCTCACTGACATTAACATGCAGTGTAAGGAGAAATAGTCTAACAGAAAGTATGGGTAATTTCCATTTTTCTCACTTATTTTCTTTCTTCAGAGATTCTCTCTTAAGATTGCTTTTTTCCAATATCACTTGAAACATTTAAGATTAGGAGAATTTTAATTAAAATTTTCTTCAACCTTACTCTAGCAAGCTATTTTAAATCTAAAATGTCCCTCAGAAGTTTCATGTGTTCCAAGGACTTTTGGGAAGTCATTGGACCATGGGAGCTGTAGACTCATCAGTGGGTTAATCCACTGATAAAGTTGATAGCTGAATATGCTGTTAGGGGTTGAGGCTTGGAAGGAAAATGCGACCTGAAAGGATAATTCTTGTACTTGATTCTTCCCTTCTCTCACTGCTTTCTGGCTGCAATCCATTGTGCAGCTTTCCTTTGTCATGCCTTTTCACCCTGCCATTTTTCCATTAATTCTGCTGAGCAGAGACTGAACCTCCTAAAGCTGTGTGCCAAAATAATCCTCCTAATTTAATTTGTGGGTGTTAAGTATTTTGTCCCAATAATGGGCAATGATACACTGGTTAAAATTTAGAAAGCAGATATAGGCACACTCAAAATCAAATCACAGCCTCAATATATTTCAATGCAGTTAAAAGGATCCAATCATTCTTACAAAACAAAATAGACAATCCCAAACAAAAAATAAAATTTGAAGTAGAAAATCATTATTTTAAGTGAAATACACCAGATACATCAAGTTAAATACCATGTAGTCTCATGCAGGTGTGGAAGGTAAAAACAAAATTGTTGATATTAAGGAAGAAACACTGTAGTTGCAATGAGCAGATGCTATGAAAGATAGGGAGAGAGAGCATAGAAGGAAATTGGGTAATGCTTGTCACATTATTGTTAGAGAAGAGGAACATTTATAGAATCTTAAAACATGTTAGCCTGATTATACTTTATGACAACCTTCCATGTATTTTTCAAAGAACAGGACAAGAGCAGTTTGAAGGCTTTTGACAAAATGAATAATGAGATGGAAATGTTAATTAGTGCAATTTGATCATTATGCATTGTATACATGTGTACACACTATACCCCATAAATATGTACAATTATGTGTCAATTAAAAGTTGAAAGCATGAGAAATGTTTATTTTCATACTTATTAAAAATTATTTCAATATAGATTTTGTTTTGCAAAAAGAAAATGACAAAATTATAAATTATAGGGACGGGGATTTAGCTCAGTGGTTTTGCCTCCTGATGTGCAAGCACAAGGACTGGAGTTTGATCCTTTTTATCAAAAAAACCAAACAAAACAAAACTATAAATTATAATTTTGCAGGATAGAACAATGCTTTTTTCTTATCTAGACTCTTTTTTTCTGATAAAATTTTGTCATTACTTGAAAAGTGCTAAAACTACTTTAATATCCATTAGCAATATAAGGTTTTGAAAGCATTAATTTTATGAGATTTAATGAACACAATATGTATCGTAATATACGATTATCTGACAAATTATCAAGTTGTTAAAGAAACTTTTTGTATAATTTCCATCCTCTCGGACTTTTATGAGTCTTTTTCTCATTTGTTACAAATAAGAAATTTAAGCAGATACATTCATTCTCCAAAACTTTTTTTCTGACCAGTTTCTTAGGCCTCTTTATTCATTTTAGATTGTTTCTAAAATTATGGAAAAGCTAGTCTCTACTCACTTTCCACATATGTAATATCTTACTTGGTATGAAAATGAAAACAGAGTGTTATAATTTTAAATTTACCTATACATTGAATATTTTCTGCACATTTTTTGTATTAATCACACACTTTGCAGGTCATGAGTAAAACAGAGCTCACAATTTATGCAGGGAGAAAGAAAACATAGCAGACTGAGGATGGTTGGGTATTTTTATGACTCATCATGTCAGTACAAATTGTATTGCTAAGACATTTGAACTATTAAATCAAATAGGATAGGATACCCCAAGCTACTAGAGTAAAAATATGGAGATAACATAGACTGTTTACGAATATAATTTTAGGTGACAAACTATATACGCATTGCACTGAAGCATAAAGTCACAGTAAGAATTCTTTCATGGGAGTATTTACCTCTGTTATCCACAATAAAAATCAGCCGTCTAGGAGGCCAGTGGACCCATTCATTCTTTCTTTCCTTCATATATCTATGAGATATTTCATCAACATTATTGTTTCTATGGAGCATATGCCCAATTAAAATAAATGCTAATGCTTAAAATAAATGCCAATTTAATTCTAAAAGATAATAATTGTAGCCATATTAAACCTTCAGAATAAGTACTCAGTATCTCAAAAGAGGTGAGTTTGAATAAGTGTTGAGATATGAGTCTTATTTTTGTTTTACTAAAAATAAGCACATAACACTGCATCTTTTCCTCTGGGATTTGGCTTCCGAAAAATCTGCTGTGTAGCATCACTTTCTGAACTGATGATCAAGCATTATGTAGTACCCAAACTCAAGCCCAGCTAGAAGAGGATAAATTCACTCCTCATTGTCACCGCGAAGCTTGAGTGCATCTGAATCAGGCTCTTTGAAAAGTCTAGTATCTCCCTGTAGAGTCCTTCTATCTCTAAGATACGGCAGTACATTGCTAAAATTACTGTTATCCGAATCCTGCTCCACATTTTAAAGAAGAACAATTCGCTCTGTATGTTGTATTGATACTTTTCTTTCATGCCTAATTTATACTTATATAATCAATATGTTTGTCACAATTCCTTCTTTTTTGGCTGTACATTTGCCTGTGTGTGTGTGTGTGTGTGTGTGTGTGTGTGTGTGTGTGTCCTCGCAGTGGAAAGAAATTTTCATCCTTCATCTACCCCCACTTGTTGGTCACCATTATTGAATTGTGTTGGATTTCTATTGATGCCTAAAAAATTCCCACAAATTTTGAAGCTTGAAACAATTGCCATTTCTTAATTCACAGTTACTGAGATTCTGTAGTTCAGGTGGGCTACACAAAGTTCTCTGCTTAGCCTCTCATTGCTGAAATGCTGCAGTAGGCATAGGTGAATTTTAATCTGGAGAAGAAACTGTGTGCAGTTGAGGTTAGTGGAAGTGTCCAGCCTGACAGAGCTAAAGGCTGACATCCCAGCTTGCGTGCTGGCTCTGAGCCTGGTGCTGCTGCCAACTCTGTGAGGATGTGCTTGGTTCTTCCCACTTGACAGGACACCCTTTCTTCTGAAAGCCGGCAACAAAATGTCTGTTTCTCCAAGTCTCTCACACTTCAAAACTATCTGATCTCCCCTGACAAAGAAAATGCAGATTTTAAAGGGCTCTTTGAAAACTTAAGCAAATCTGGTCAATTTCTCTATCTGAAGGTCAAATATTTAGTAACTATAATTTTACCTGCAAAATCTCTGTAAACCAACTGCTAAATCACACAATTAAAGGAGTTATACCAGTTATTTTCAGTTTTAGAATTTCAGGACATCCATTTTTTGTGAGCCTCTGAACTGTTCTTTTATCTTCTACTCCAAATATGTTTAACAACATACTTAATCTATTGCACCAAAAATTCTGAGAAAATTTAAGAATGATGTAATACTCAGGAAATATTGAAACATTAAGATTGCTCAAATTTAATAGATAATTTTATGCTCTTTCATAAAAATTTGAAGATCAAGAAAATATTTTATAGCTTAATTAAAGAGCAGTTCACAATATCAAAATGTCACTATATTTTTCTAAAAGGTCAGTCATTTTCTACTAATCTCCTATTAGGAACCAATGGAAGACTCTATAATAATGAAATATATTTAGTACAGTTACAGTGAGACAAATTGAATGCTATAAATGAAAATTTCCGGGAATTGTAGAGGATTTATGAATAACTTAAAATATATACATATTTACAGTAAGTTTAAATAAATCAGTGTTAAGGAATAGTCACTGTATTTGTTTGATGTTTTTTAAAAATTTTGTCACAAGAATAAGTTGATGCAATGAAAATATATGCATATATTTCAACTTGTTTCTTAGAGTAATTTTTCTAATACTATTTTCCTAGCATTTTTAATAGACCTGGCCAATTGAAATTCAAGTAATTTAATGGAATGTTTTGTAAGAGCTTGTTTTTTTACCAGTTAAATAATCTTGAAAGATAACCTGTGTTATAAGGTTCAATATGAAAAAGTAGAACTACATTTTAGTTATGTTTTTACTGAGGTAATCTTTACATACAGTGGTATTATTTATAGTGTATTTCTAAATGCTTTTACAGCACACGCAGTCATGGAGCTATTAACATAATCTGCATACAAACTAGTGCTAATCTCTCTTCAACATTTCCACCCATTTCTGGGTAGGTAATCAGCTGCTTCATCCATGATTCCACCCAGTTAGTTTTTAATTTTTTCACAAAAACGTCATATACATTTAATTATTTGTATCATTAATGTTATCTGGTTTTTCTTTTTAAAATTTTATTGACATTGCCCTTTATTCTTTCTACTTACATTGTGTTTAATTTGCTTTAATATAAAAGTGTGAGTCTAGAACATGATTTAGGTTTTTTTTCTTTCTAGTATAATGACATACCTCAGTCAGTTTCTTTTATCTATTGCTATAGATGAATTCTCTAAATTAAAAATATCCTTTTAATTTCAATACAAACTCTTATGTAACTTTCCTTGTGACTACTTTTTTTTTTTTTTGGTACTGGGGATCAAACTCGGGACCCTGCGCTTGTGAGGCAGGCACTGGAACCACTGAGCTAAATCCCCGGCCCTCCTGGTGGCTACTTCTTTGATATGTGGACTACTAAGAAATCTGCTCTTCAATTTCCAGATACTTGTGGATAGATAGTTCATATATTCTATGTTTATGATTCTAATTCAATTTTGTTAGTGTCAGTGATTAGACTATATGATTTAAAATACTGAAAATGTAATAAAGTTTGTTTTATAGTGCTCTTATCCACTCCCATGTGGAAAGTTTTATGTGCACTTGATAAAATATGTATATTTTCTGTTATACAGAGTAGTGTTTTATAAATGTAAGGTAGTTCAAGTTAGATGATACAATTGTTTAGGTCTTCCAAATGTTCACTGTTGCTCAGCTCCAATCTTCCCTGTGAATACTCAGTCACGATCCATGGGAAGACTATTGGAATGAGAGATAACCTTTTATATGTGTTGCTCAGGAGATTTGTATTCTGACAAATTGATTCTTTAGCGATTTAACAAAAACAATACCTGAGTTCTTAATCAATGAGGCATTTGCCCCATTGTGCTCTTCATACTGAGAAACAGTAATTATAGATACTTTCCTTAAATGCTCCTACAGTGCCTTTGTCTTGGTTACATTGAGAGAAAACACTGGGTACTTGAAACATAGAAGCGAGAGGTTTATTTGGGCTCATATCTCCAAAGCTTCAGTGCATGTGTTGCAGGAACAGCCTGGTGGAATGGCCTGGGCAGAAGAAAGCTGCTTGCATCATGGCAGACAAGAGGTGGAGGAGTTTTGTGGAGCAGGGATGAGGGTTGCAGCCTTCTAGGTTACACCCCATGATCGGCCTCCAACCAGACGCCTCCTCTTAACAGCAAGTCAGCTATAGCCACCTCATAATCCAATCACCTTTCACAGCCCCTCCTCTGAGCACAAGAGAGTTTTGGGGGTCATTCTAGATAAAAAATTAACACCCTTAAATTTAAATTTCCTATTTTTGCTTATGTTTAAATTTCTTACTTTCTCTTACAAATTCAAGTCAATAAAGGAGTCAATAGGAGTTATTGTTTTGTTGTGCGTCCAGCATTTATCTCTGTGCTTGTTACTGTTAGTTTAGTTATAGCAATGCCCTTCCTAACTTTCTAAATGGAAGTCAGGCAATTCAACTAAATTATTAAAGGAAAATAAAGAACATGCCTCAGTACTGTTATTTGTTCCTTGCCAGGTTTGTTTAGGTTGTATTTTCAGAACTCTTATAACCTGTCAATATTTCACTATAAAAGATTATGAATACTTGTCATAATGAGGTGAAAACAATAATAGTTACACATTTAAAACTGGTTACAAGAGTTGAGATATAGTTGAGTAAATACAATTTTAGAATTTTTGTGTAGAGAGTGACATAAAAGTACCTAGATATTTAAAAGCCAATGTTCAACTTTATCTGTGTTGACAAGGAAAGGGTAAAAGTGTGACATTTAAGTTGTGATTTTTGTTTAAAGATTTTTTACATGTTCTTAATATATCAGCAGCATCAAGAGTTTGAGAACTAATACACTTGAAATACTGTGATACATGCTAGTATAATAAAGTGTTTGAAAGTCGGTAAAGATTATTCCTAAAGGAAATAGACTGATTTTCTCACAGCTTTGGAAGGTTAGAAAGTTCTAGATCAAGGTGACAAGTAATGGTGACAAGATTAGGTGTCAAGCAATGGTGAGGTAACTGTTTTCAAATATTGTTGCTGTGTCCTTACACGGTGAAAGACAGGAGGGCAAATAAAACATGAGGGCAACACCCATGTTGCCTCAGGCCTTAATCCAATTAATGAGTGGGAAATCTTCAATATCTAACCATCTTCTAAAACATCCAATTTGGAAAATATTGCATTATAGATTTAAGTGTCAACATGAAATTTGAAAGAAAATAAATACTCAAACCATAGCATTAATGGATTATTGTACTTTTCAACAGTGTTTAAAATATTTTCAGTATGTACTGCTGATGCAGTCATATTTCACACCCAGAAACTTGTCAAAGGTTTAAAATTCTTTACATTCATTATGTTTGTAATGTATGCTCTACACATAATAATTTAATAATTCATAGTCCTACTGGCTATAAAGAGTTCACTTTCTGGTAACTTTAGATACACTCCTGATACACACACACACACACACACACACACACACACACACCAGCATCTTTCTTGATAGTGTTGACACTTGTTTTACATAGAATTTAGAAAGACCACCTGATTGTTTGGAAAAGATGAACTTGAGTTTTTAAATGAAAGATGTTAAAGTGTTTTAAGAATATCTTGGAAGTTTGTAATTGTCAAGTAAATGTGCTTGGTAAAACAGTTTTACTCATATTTAGTAATTTTATTTATTTATTTTTTAATTCTTAAGTTCTTTTATTGGTACATTTTAGGTATACAATACATTTACATTTATCATTGGGCGCTTGTACCTGTGCATGATGTATCTTGATTCTTATTTTTTCCCCATTACCTGTGCTACCTTCACCCCTTCACACTTCCCTGTTTACACACACTTCATTTCCATTTTTTTTTCTTTTCTCATAATTTTTCCTTTCCCTTCTTTCCTTTACTCTTCCCCTCACTTAACCCCTACCTCTTTGGACCTTTTTTCCTATTTCAAATTATCAATTATTCATTGTAATCATTTTAACCCTTATTTACACTTTTAGAGTCTCAAAATAGAGAAACCATTCAATATTTACACGTGTGTCCCATTTATTTCACTTAAGAGTATGGCCTCGATATGCATCCATTTAGCTACAAATGACTCTAGTTTCTCATTCTTTATGGCTGAGTAGTACTCCATTATATAAAAAAAAAAAATCTTCTTTATCCAGTTTCCAGTTGATGGGCATTGGGGCTGCTGCCAAGCTTTAGCTATTACACACTGTGCTGCTATAAACGTGGGTGGACATATATTGCTGTGGTATGATTCTTTTAATTCTTTTGGGAAGATACCCAGCAGAGGAATAGCTGGGTCAAATAGGACCTCCAGCCCTAGTTCTTTGGGGTATCTCCATACAGATTTCCACAGTGATTGCAACAGTGTTCACTCCCACCAACAATGGAGAAGGGTTCCTTTTTCTCCACACCCCCCCAGCATTTGTTATTGGTTGATTTCTTGATAGCAGCCATTCTTTCTGAGGTGAGGTGAAATCTCAGTGTTGTTTTCATCTGCATCTCTCGGAAGACCAGTGATGTTGATCATTTTTTTATATATTTATTTGCTGCTTTTACTTCTTTGTCTGAGAAATGTCTGTTCATTTCAGATGCCCATTTTTGAATTGCATCTTTGAAATTTTGGGGTCTGATTTTTTTTTCAGTTCATTATATATTCTACATAGTAGTCCTTTGTCTGAGGTACAGCTGCTAAAATTTTTTCCCACATTGTGGATTGTCTTTTAGCTCCATTGGGTTTCTCTTGCAGTGCAGAAGCTTTTTAATAAAATGATATCCCAGTTGTTGATTCTTTGTGCTAGTTCCTGTGCTACTAAGGTTTTGTCCATAAAGTCTTTTGCTATTCCAATGTCTTCAAGATTTCTATCGAACTTATCTTCCAGCAAGTTTAGTGTTTTTGTTTTAATATTTAGATCTTTAATCCACTTTGATCTTAGTTTAGTGCATAGTGATAGGTATGGATCTAGTTTTAATCTTTGGCAAGTTGAAATCCAGTTTCTCCAACACCATTTATTAAATAGGCTTTCTTTCCTCCAATGAGGGTGCTTGGCTCCGTTGTCAAAGATGAGGTGGCTGAGTATGTCTGGAGTTGCTTCTGCATCTTCTAATCTGTTCCACTGATCTTCAGGTCTGTTCTTTTGCCAGTACTGTGAGGTTTTTATCACAGTAGGTTTGTAGTATAGTTTCAAGTTGGGGATCTTGTTACCCCTTGCCATGTCTCTGTTGTTTAGAATTACTTTGGCTATTCTAGGTCTCTTCTGGTTCCAAATGAATTTTTGGATTGTTTTCTCTACTGTAAAGTATATTTTTGGGATTTCAATCAGTATTGCATTGAATCAATATAATAGTTTTGGAAGTATGGCCATTTTCACTATATTTGTTCTGTCTACCCAGGAGCAAGTGATGTTTTTCTATTTTCACATATCCTCCTTGATCTCTTTTTTCAGAGTGCTATAGTTTTCAGGGTAGAGGTCTTTTGCTTCCTTTGTTAGATTGATTCCTAGATATTTCATTTTTTCAGATGCTATTGTAAAAGGAATTGTTTCCCTAATTTCTCTCTCAGTGAGTCTGCTATTTGTGTACAAGAAGGCTATTGTTTTTCGAGTGTTGACCTTGTATCCAGCTATTCTACTGAATCTGTCAATTAAGTCTAGAAGTCTTTTGGCGGAGTTTTTTTGGTCTTCTGTGTGAAGTATCATATCATCAACAAATAATGATAGTTTAACTTCTTCTTTTCCTATCTTTATTCCTTTTATTTCTTTCTCTTTTCTAATTGCTGTTGCTAATGTTTCCAGAACTATATTGAACAGGAGTGGTGATAGTGGGCATCCTTGTCTTGTTCCTGATTTTAGGGTGAAAGTTTTCAGTTTTTGACCATTTAGTATGATGTTGGCTTTTGGTTTTTCATAGATAGCCTTAATTAGTTTGAGATAAAGACCTTCTATTCCGATTTTCTTTAGTGTTTTTATCATGAAAAAGTGTTGGATTTTGTGAAATGTCTTTTCTGCATCTATTGAGATGATCATATTGTTTTTGTCCTTGACTCTGTTAATATAGGGTATTACATTTATTGATTTATGAATGTTGAACCATCCTTGCATCCCTGGGATAAATCCAACTTGGTCAGGGTGTATGATCTTCTTGATAACCCTCTGTATTCTGTTTCCCAGTATCTTGTGGAAGAATTTTGCATCTATGTTCATTAGGGAGATTGGCCTGTAGTTCTCTTTTTTGATTGGTTCTTTCCCTGGTTTTGGAATCAAAGCAACACTTGCTTCCAGGAATGAATTTGGAAGTCTTGCTTCCCTTTCAATTTCCTTGATGAGTTTAAAGAGTAATGGCAGTAATTCTTCTTTAAATGTCTTGTAGAATTCAGCAGTGAAGCTATCAGGACCTGGGCTTTTCCTTGTTGGTAAATGTTTTATTGCATTTTCAAATTCACTCATTGTAATTGGGGTGTTTAGAATTTCTATAACTTCTTCATTTAACTTTGGCAATTTGGATCTATCTAGGAATCTGTCCATTTCTTCTGTGTTTCCCATTTTATTAGAGTACAGATTCTCGAAGTAGGTATTATCCTCTGGATTTCTGTTGGATCTCTTGTGACCTCACCATTTTCATTCTTGATTGCATGTATTTGCGCCTTTTCTTTCCTTTTTTTTTATAAGGTTGCCTGAAGGTTTATTGATTTTATTTATTCTTTTGAAAAACTAACTTTTTGATTCATTGATTTTTTTGTATCATTCTCTTAGTCTCCACTGCATTGATTTCTGCTCTGATCTTTATAATTTCCTCTCTTGTATGATCTTTAGATTTGTTATGCTCTTCTTTTTCTAGGAGCTGGAGGTTCTGCATTAGGTTATTTATCTGACTTCTCTCTGTTTTCCTAATATGGGCATTCACCGCTATGAATTTCCAGCATAGAACTGCTTTCATTGTGTCCCATAGATTCCTGTATGTTGTACTGGCATTATCATTTACTTGTAGAAACTGTTTAATTTCTTCTTTAATTTCCTCTGTGACTGATTGGTTGTTCAGGAGGGTGTTATTCAGTTTCCATGTGTTTGTGGGAGTTTTGCAGTTTCTTATGTTATTGATCTCCAATTTTATTGCACTGTGGTCTGATAATATACAGAGGGTAACTTCAATTCTTTTACATTTACTTAGACTTGTCTAATCAGCTAGTATGTGGTCTATTCTGGAGAATGTCCCTTGCTCAGCTAAAAACAATGTGTATCCTGATTTTGTGGGGTGGAACACTCTGTAAACATCTATTAAGTCCATTTGTTCAATAGCTTGGTTCATTTCTAGAATTTCATTGTTAATTTTTTGTCTAGATGATCTGTCTATTTCTGATAGTGGGGTATTGAGGTCCCACATTATAATTGTGCTAGTGCTTCTCTGTTTTTTCATGTCCTTTAATATTTGTTTTGTACAGTTGGGGGCATTTGTATTTGGTGCAGATATATTTATGATTGTCATCTCTTCCTCTTGGATTGTTCCCTTCACATGGATATAGTGACCATCTTTGTCTCTCTTAATTAGTTTTGGTTTGAAATCTATTTTGTCTGCAAATAAGTTTGCTAACCCTTCTTTTTTCTGGGTTCCTGTGGTGTGGAGAACTGTTTTCCATCCTTTTACTTTCAGTGTATGAATTTCTTTTTGAGTTAAGTGTGTTTCTTGTATACAGCATATTGTTGGATTTTGCTTCTTAATCCATTCTGCCAGTCTACTTCTTTTGATTGGTGAATTGAGGCCATTAACATTGATGGCTATAATTGATAGATATTGATTCATATGTGTCATGATGTTTTACTTTTGTTGGCTCTTTTATTTATTTTTTCCTCTTTCCCTTTAATTTCTTACCTTGCCTGATGGCTTCCATCTGTGGGGCTTCATGGAGTTGTGACCTTCATTGCTTTTTTCTAGGATATTGTTTAGAATTGTTTGTAGTGCTGGTTTGGTGTTCATGAAATTTCTCAGATGTTTTTTGTGATGGAAGTATCTAATTTCCCCATCAATTTTGTAAGATAATTTTGGAGCATACAACACCCTAGGTTGGAAGTTATTTTCTTTTAGGGCTTGAAATACTTCACCTCAGGCTCTCCTTGACTTGAGGGTTTGTGTTGAGAAGTCTGCTGTGATTCTGATGGGCTTCCTTTGTAGGTGATTTGTTTCTTTTTTCTAACTGCTTATAGGATTTTGTTCTTCTGTTGGGTTTCTGGGATCATGACTATTATATGTCTGGATGTAGATTTATTTTTTGATCATGGCTAGTTGGAGTTCTATATGCCTCACTTATCTGTATGTCCAATTCTCCACCTCTGTCTGGGAAGTTTTCTACTATTACTTCTCTGAACAGTTTTTTAATGTCAATTGTACTTTCTCCTGTTTTTTCGCGAACTCCTATCAGTCTTTTATTATTCTTCTTTGCATTATTTCACAGCTGCTGGATTGATTTCTCATGGTCCCTATTTTTTAAGAAATCTCTGTTTTTTATTGTCCTTAACCTATGTCCTGTCTTCTATATTTAATATTCTATCTTCAGATTCCCTTAATCTGCTGTGAATACTTTCAATGGAGTTTTTAATCTCCTGAATATCTGTTTGAATCTGTTTCATGAATTCCATTTCTTTCTTATGTTGGGCGATCATAGTTTGCATTTCTTTCTTATTCTGGATATTCATGGCTTCCAGCATGTTTCTGAGCTCATCTATTTTTTTTATCAGTTTCGGTTCTAGAGCCTCTAATCATGTTTTTCACTCTGCTCACCATCCTTGTAGAAATCTGGGAAATTATTTCTGCTTTGAATTTTTCTAGAGCCACATTCATCTGTTCTGTTACTTCCTGTTCTATCAGTTCGGGGTGTCCAGGTGGTTGATTAACAGACTTTTCCATCTCGTTTCACCCTGGGTTTACCCTTGGTCAGGTGGGAGTCTGAATTTGTGCCTTGCTTAAATGTCTTCTCATTTTTGGTACTGTCCTTGTTTTAACTCCTGGGTTGGTATTTCAAAATTGGTTATTGTAAGTATCTTTGTTGCTTGTAATTAGAACCCTTATGGAATGACTGCTTCTCAGAGATGTCTTCCAGATATAGCTGGTCTTAAAGTTTTGAGTCTCTAATAACTATGAGGCTATCTCATTTTCATTATACCAGGAAGGACCACTGACTAGATCAATAATAACACCTTAGCCCAAGTGATACAATCAGCAACACCACAGCATCAAGTACATCTTAGAAAATGACATTTTGTGGTAGTTATTAATCTATCACCTTTAACTATGTGAATTAAATCAAAATCTAGGAACAACCCAACATTTGTTTATAGTGAATAAACTCTTCAATATAACAACTTTTCACTTCTGTATGTGGAGTTAGAAGGAGTTGGGAAAGGAGGTATAGATAGTTAGAAGGATAGGGGAAGGTTAGCAGTGAGGCTAGAGGACATAGGACACAAAATAAAGAAGAAATCCAAATGAGGGCCAGAACACTAACAAAAAGGGAGATGAACAATGTGGGACAGCTAGAGAGTGAGTGTGAGAGAGAGAAAGGAAAGAGAAAAGAAAGAAGAAAAAAAAGCATAGAAAACAAAAATTTGTAAAGAGTAGGAAAACAAATTAAAGATAAGAGGAGAAAAAAACAATAATACTAATTTTGGAAATAAAAAATAAAAATGAAAGTGAAGGGCCTCCTTCAGGGTATATCTCTGATGTCACAATAGACAACTTGGGTAGCAGTGTGCAGATATAAGTCAGTGAGTCTCAGCAAGCCAGTTGCAGACCTGTGAGATTCAGGCAGATTTCTGGCTGCAAGACCCAAGTTGAGCTCCCTGTCCTCCTGTAGGGTTGAACTCTGTAGGGTTGTACTGCAGGTTCCAGCTGCCCTTCCCCTGAAGATAGTCCTGGTTCTGATGGGAGGTGATGATTCCTCCAACTCACCCAGTATAGTGGGTGGTCTTGTGGTCCAGTGTCCCCTGTGTCTTTGTAGTGTGGAACTAGGTTGCAGTACAGCCAAGAGGCCAGAGGAGCGGGGGTTGGGAGAGCAGTGGGTCCTGCCAGTGCCCATGCTGCTAAGTGGATCGCTGCCAAGATGGTCTGGATGGGGCAGGTGCCCTGTGACCAGGGACTCCTCTGCAACATCCGCATATGTCCCTGGCTGGCGCCCATATTTAGTAATTTCAGCAGACAATCATTGTACAATTCAAAGTATGAAAAACTGCCTTATGGGTGTTAAAGATTTTTTAAACACATTCACAGATCTACTTGGAAAGGAAATACTATTATTCTGCTTATATAGTTTAAGAAACAAAATCTTAGGAGAAATGCCAGACAAAATTGCATACAATCCCAATATAGTTTATATCCTACTTTTCCCAAGATGCAATGTTGAAGTAAGTCATTTTCTTAAGAAATCATTACATGTAGTACAAAATATGTTCTTATGTGTTAACATAATATGGATATGCTGTCACTGATAAATGGAAAGAATATTATCTTTGTAGCTCCTGTGCCAAATACACAAAATGTATCTATATAAATATGTGCAAATAAAGATGTTAAATTTTAGGAGCAAAAAAACTGAATAAAGAAGAAACCAAAAGTAATTTTTTTTTTTTTTTTTTGGTACTGGGGATCGAACTCGGGTCCTTGCGCTTGCGCAGCAGGCGGCGAAACCACTGAGCTAAATCCCCCAAAAGTAATTTTTACATAGAAGGATTACACATAAATTTAAAAATACTTCACATGTACCATTAACTTCAATCAGAGAGTTGTTCTAGGGATCAGAGAACAAAAACGCTACACACAAAACAATTTCGGTTCTCTCCAGAGTCACTTATATCTGGGTTGGACTCTTACACTTACACTAACTGTTGTATATGGCAAGAGGTATGCCTGCTCACAAGCTCAGTGGGCTGAAAGACAGTATCTCAGACACACAACAAAGTTTCTTCAAAAAAAAAAAAAGAAGAAAACACTTGTCTTACTTTTTATTTCTTTTTTGGTACTGAGGATCAAACTCTGTTCCTTGTACTTGAGGGGCAGGGGGCAACACCACTGAGCTAAATCCCCAGCCCAAGCACATTTGTCTTAGAAATCACTATTTGTCACCTAGTACAAGAAACATGAGATTCCCAGAGTGACAAGAATAGTTAATGAATTTCAGGTTTTTTCCAAGCCCTGTTATCTTGAAGATAAGGTGTTTTAATTAAGTAAGAGACTTTGTTTTTGAAATAGAAAACTATATTTAATATGGTATCACCCTATTTTTAAATTCAGATTTTAAAATATTAGAATATTTAAAATTCAGAGATTTTAGATTACAAGTTGAAACATGTTAAATCATATTAATTAAAATGTTTATTACATTCTACTATAAATTTCACAATGCATTTAAAATAATATTTTAAAAGTATATTTTTCCAAGAATATATGGATGTTCCTATAATGCTTTTACATGAAGTCATTGATTCTATCTAGTTTTGTCAGTAGGATTTATGTTTAAAATCTTATTTTGAGAATAAATATTTTTGAAAGCTGATATTGTTTTTCTCTCTACATAATATGTGTAATTTTAAAAGTTAGAATATTAAATGTTTATTTATAATTATGTATTCCTTTTTCCCTATACAAATACATTTACTCTCAAAAGAAAAGCTTATCAATAAGAACATGGATTTTGATAAAGTTAAGTAACAAATGAAACTGATAGGACATGAGAGTACAGCTTTAGTTACCTAGATTCTGATTAGCTTTCATTGTACCAAAACTTAAAAAAGAAAGATTAATGCTATCCTTACATTGACCTTTATTTTCTTGCATTTCTCTGAAGAACTAAAAGTAAAGTTATGGGGACCAAACTCAAAATATAGTTCAGCTTCCTCCCATATTGTCTGCATTTAAACATCAATTGAACTTGCATCAATATGGCTTATATTGTGTGAATAAATGACTAACCCACCAACACATAAATACACACCCTCACACCCACACATATACTCACACAGACATGAACATGGCAAATGTACCTACTTTTAATTTAGAAATGTGCTGCTGTTCTGTGTGTAACCTAACCTAGCTCTAAGCATTCTATCATACTTCACAGAAGTTAATTTCACTTTTGCCCTTGAATGCATGTCAAAATAGTGATCAGTGTGAGTTTATATATTTTTGTCATCAGGAACTTAATATTTTATATAATATTTTGTCAGTATTTATTTTTGTACATTTTCTTTAATAAACTTAGCCATTCCCACCTAACACTGTATAATTATATATCTTCAGAGAATTCTAATTCACTTGGTATTATATATTAAATTCAACTATATATCTATGATACTCAAAAGGAAAGAGAAGTTAACACTGTATTAATACTTTTTCTAGAATCAGATTCAAAATAACTTTTTAAAAAGTCATCGTCAATGTAGAATTTTTGGAAAATAGCATGAATTTTAACTCCTTCATATATATTTCACATATATAAATACATCACAGATATAAAAACTTACATTTAAGAATAGGTGTATTAATAGAATTTTAGTGCTAATTCTGAATTTGTTAAATTAAAGTAAGAAAGAAAACACAAATTATTGCCATTGTTAAATTTTGAATGATATAGTAAAATCATATTGACATAATATCCTGGCAATGATCCCAGCTAAACATGGGAGAGCATTGCCTTTTTAGTGTCCCCAACAATAAGTGACTCAGAAATGAATTTCCTGATTATTTGCATGGAAAGTAACTTTGAGGGAAATTGTATTCATGTTTGTTATGCCTGTGTACATACCACAGCCAGAATTTCAATTATTAAGAACCTGCTATTAGAGAGGCAGGAGAAATCTGTCAGTTATTTTTAAAAAATGAGTAAACTAAAAGTATCTCTTCTTCCTTACTCCCTATATGTGTGAGAAGAATCAATTTGCTTTTATCTTAATCCCAAATACAAGAAGCAATTGACTTTGGGGAAATCCTGTAAAATATATTGCTGACAGCATGTAGGAGAGCACATTCTAAAGATGACAGAGCACATGAATTGATTCTACTTCTAGGATAACTGCTTCTCTCAATCACAGAGCATAAGTTGGACAGTTTGTTGTCACTGTCCCATACAGTTTAAATGGTTTATATCAAATATGCAGGAGGAAAATTTGAGATGATACATCCAATCTGCTACTTAATTAGTGTGACATATCCAGATACTCTTGCCTGTATATAGGTAATATGCACATAGTTACTTTACAAAGACTATCCAAAGGAAAACATTGACCTGAATATAAGATTTGTATACATTAAAATACTATTAAAACAACGCATTTATTTCACAATTATTAAAATATATTTAAAATATATAGTTTATATACAACCTCTACATAAATATGTACATCATTAAATGTAATGTAAATCAATGTAATTTTTACATTTCACTTTTATTTGTTAATATTGAAAAATTATTCTAAGTAAAATTCAGGACTAAATAATATCATATTGGTGGATTCTGTGTATATAGAAATATATACACAAAAGAAAGGTATACATGTACATTGTGTAAGTATATGTGTATACAGGTTGCATTTTTTACTGAATACACCTGTATAAGCATCCATGTATACATGTATATTCAAGTCCATTTATATATAGATACATATATACATACTAATTTATAATTTACATATTTACAGTACTTTCAAATATATGTGATTCAAGAAGGATTTTTCTTTTGGGTGTATACTAGAAAGCAGAAAATTCTGTTGTATACATTTAGTCACCTCTTCCGCTTACCCTCATGATTTCTCCAGACACACAGGAATCAAAACTAACATCAAAGTGCGTGCATTCCATTTTTCAAGTCCTCTGAAACAGGGCTGAAAGGGAGGCTCATCTCATGGTTTCAAAGTTTCTGCAGAGGCTTAAAGACTGAGGACCAACATGTGACTCTGTTTTACCTAACTTTAATGAAAATTACAAGATGTCTTCACATTGTCAACAAAAATAAAACTGATTCGAATACCGTTTGAAGAACAGTAGCCACTTAGGTGGCTTTTTAAAGAAAAATTATTGTTGAAAATGTGATAGTGAACAAACGGTATGTGTGAACTGACAGCGTTTTGACCATCAACTTGTTCCTCTAATCATCTCTCAGGGAAAGTCATGGGACACTCTCTTTTAGCTTATTCTAGGTGAAGGAAGCTCTACATCTCTCACAGCAAGTGTTCATCATATGCCCACCAAAGTTTAAGGACAATAGGAAGTAGAAGGAAAGAACACGTAGGTGTAGGCTTAGGTAGCAGCAACAGGAAGCCAAACTTGCTTTCCAGTAAGTTATGACATTAAAATGATTCAATGCTGTGGATCCAGCCAGAAACAATAGCCTAAGAAGTTAAAATGACCAACAATAACAAAAGTGTTAATTCCCTTGATTCAAATAATGAGAAAGAAGTCCTAAACAAAGTGCCAGAGAAGTTCTGGACAAGGTCTTTACCCAGATATCTGGCACTGAAAGTCCCTGGTGGACAATATCAGAATTCAAAAAAATTGGAACCTGAAAATAATTCAGCAAGCATGCACCAACGATAGGGAGGACACCGGTTTATGGTTCCAGGTAGCGCTCCTATGTTTGACTGTGTACTGTTAGCAAATCCTTCCTGACTAGGTATGACCCTGGAAGGGTCAAAGTAGAAGCTAAGTAAGAATTGGAGTAAAACTAGCGTTGCAAGAAGACACCAGCAAGTTCATGTCCTATTTGAGGCTTGTAGACTTTTATTCAGACCCAGTCTTGAAGTTTACTTTTCCTGATGAGATTATTCTTAAGTGATGGCTGACTTGATAAATGACTTGATTAAAGTTTGATCTACTGGTAGGGAAAAGAAAGCCTAGGGCATTAAACATCTGAAAAAGGATCAAAGGATTAAGAGTAGTTGCTTCCTGATTCAAAGTCAAGTCTGGGTCAATCAATAAACCAGGTAAACTTCCAAAGGCTTTTCAACCTACAGTGTGAAACCATTTCAATACCTAGAGACTCTCCTTCTAAATAATGTACCTCTTTTTATCTAAATTTAAATAAAAATCATTTCCAATCTTAATTATAAGAATAATTTATCCTATTTAGTATATTTGACACCTATTTGAGCTCAGAGACTGGTATGTTTCCAGTGTACTTTTAATAATTTTGTTTCTTGAGTACTTGGAGCTCTGTAATCTACATTACACATTTCTTATGCTTATAATTGAACACAGAATCCAATAGTATAAATTTTTCTTTATAAACTCTAATCTTTTCTGAATTTCAAATCTGAAATTTATTTTAACTGATACACAATAACAAAAAATTGATACAATAACAAAAAATATTATGGGGTACGAAGTGAGGTTTGTCTTAGCCACCTTCTCTCGTCTGGTACGTAATAGCCAACACCCACAACTGAAAACGGGATAAATTTTTGGTGAGTTCAAAGGTCTCAATCAATACTTGCATGGTCATCCAGCTACTCAAGGCAGAAACAGAATAAGAGAAAGGCTGAGTCGGGGAAGAGCTGCCAAGTTGTGGAGACCCGAGATATACATACCTTCTGAGGTCATGGTCTCAGGCACCTGCTTCTAACCAGATCCCACACCTTCAAGCACCCTCAGCTTCTGGACTCTTGTGGATGAAACCCATGACCCAATCACTCTCCTAAACCCTGCTTCAGAGTAAATGAGAGATTTAGCAACTTTTTCTATATATTGTTTAATATTCAAGCTACAAATATTTAGCTCTTCAAACATTTATGTTTTCTTTGGTTAAAAAATTTATCTGTTTATTTTTAGTACTGGGAATTGAACCTTCCACTTGCGAGGCAGGAGGCAGAACTACTGAACTAAATCCCTGGCCCGATTTATGCTTTCTTGATGCAGAAAATATGCAAAGTCTCTCTCTCTTTTGAAATACATAATAAATCATCGCTATCTATAGTTATCTCACCTTGCAATAGCATACCAGAAATTCTTGCTTCTAATTAACCATAATTTATCACCCACTGATTGACCTTTCCTTATTCCTCCCTCTCCTGTGTGCTCCCTATGTCCAGTAACCACTTTACTCTAGATCAACGTTGTTAGATTCCGCACGTGACTGACAACATGTGGTACTTGTTTTCCTGTGCCTGGCCTATGTCACTTAACCTAATGATCTCCAGCTCCATCCATATTGTCACAAATGACAGAATTTCACCTTATTATGGATCAATATTATTATTTGGTATATGTTTACCACATGTTCTACATCCACTCTTCAGGTGAACACTTAGGTTACTTCCATTTCTTGGCCATTGTGAATAGTGCTGACACAAACATAGGAGTGAAGCTGTTTGTCTCTTAGGCATATTGATTTCATTTCTTTTGGACATACACCTGGAGTGAGATTGATGAACTATTTGATATTTGTAGTTCTAATTTTTTTTGAGAAAGCTCCAAACAGTTTTTCATAAGGGCTGTACTAACATACATACCCACTAACAGTGTGCAAGGTTTTCCTTTTGTCATCATGCTTGTCAGCATTTGTAAACATTATTCTTTTCCTTTTAACTTAATTTTTTAAATAAATTAAGTTCAGGAGAAATGGCCAGAAAAGGGAAAACCAGTCTCTATATTCTGTCATAGTCAGTCTAGCTGGAGTGAGGTGATAGAGCAATCTGGTTTTGATTTGCTATTCTTGAATAATGATGTTGAGTGTATTTCTTAGCCCTACTGGCTCTTTTAAGAAATATCTATATTGCTTGATCGTTCTTTTTTCTTAACTACAGAGTTTTTCAATGTCCTTTTGATTTTGAGATATTAACTCTCTTTTAGGTGTGTGGTGTGTAAATATTTTCTCCTAATCTGTAGGATGTCACTTCATGCAGATAGTTGCTTCCAATCTTCTATTCCTTTCCCTCCAACATCTGCAGATTAAATAGCAACTTTTTCATGGCACAGACTTTGTAATCTTTCTCTTTTGGATCTATCACTTTTGAGGATCATCTCTTCCAATTCCAACATAAATTCTTTTTGTTTCAATATTTCCTCAAAAATACAATATATCCACCTTTGTAAAATAACAGCTCTACTGCCTAATACATCCTAATACATTCTTCCATTACTTTTATACTTGTCTACTTTTTTTTAAAATATCAGCTTCAGAAATATTTCTCTTGATGACTTCCTTAAGATCATTTTCTAATTTTTTTCCAATCATCATTAGATCTAAATAACACTATTCTTCTATGTTAACTTCTTGCCAATTAAGCTCATTGCTAGGTCTCTTATACCAATAGTCAAAAAGCAAAAGAAATGGAAAACTAAATGAACATTGGTAATACAGTGGATCCTTGACTTAAGGACTCAATTTGCTCTCAAGGGCTGGTTGTAACTCAAGTTCAAGCTCAGGCTCTCCTACACAGCCTTCAATGTCTCTCTCTTGTATAATTTTAGGCCATACTTTCTTCCAGGCAGATCTCAGTGTCCTTAGAGAGACACTGGCCCAGGATTTCTCAGTTAACCCCACACAGGAAAGGATGCTGTAATGTTCCTTCTAGAACTCTTTAAGGGTTAAATTTGTCTCTGAGACCATCTGGAAGAACAAGTGGCTGGAATTCAGTTTATAACCCAAGTCTTAAATCATAAATTCAAATTAAAATTCCGGTCATAACCCAAGTTGTTTATATGTCAGACCAAACACAACTGTAGGATTCCACTATAATATAAAAAGTCAGTAAAGTATAACTAATTTTACTGGAGGCATGGGGTTGGCATTGCATTTCTGTAGTGCCAGGACTCCTGGATGCTGCACCAGGAGAATTCCAAGATCAAACCCCACTGGAGTAAATTAGTTACTTCTCAAATCCTGTCTCAAAAATGGAAAATAAAGACTATGGAGTAGCTTAGTGTAAAGGATGTGGGTTCAGTCCTCAGTACTGTAAAACATATGTTTTAATTACTTAGTTTCAGATACTTGTGAATATTATTAAAATACTTAAAAAGAAAAAGAAGTTTATATATGAAATTCATAATAAATTATAACTATCAAAAAGGCACTATTATTCTTCATACATAAAATTATAGTAGAACATTAATAGTAACAAGTATATAGTTATGATTTATTTGTGCCTACTTAGTGTCAGATATTTTAAAACTTAAAAATAAGTTTGTATTTGTTAATCACATCTTTAGAAATGCCTTCCACTATATGTTTTGTCATTGTCTAAATGAAGAAACTCTGTCTACAAAGGTTAATTAAACTCACAAACCAAATATGAGAGCAAAAAAGCTAATCCCATTCTTTCTGATGTTGACATTCTTTCAGTGAACTTTTAAGTTTAATGAAGTGATTCCTAAGGCCCATGATTCTTGCTTTTGTTATATTTGATCATAATACACTTGCATTTGCTCAAATACAAACAGAAATGGAGTAGATAGTTTTATCTTACTTCCTGAATGTGATTAGGCATTCTTACTGTAAACTAGAGAAGCAAGAAAAGATTTTATCTTGTAATTGCAATATGAGTTACAGTGAATTTCCATTGTAGAGACCATTTTAGATGAAATATTGTTTGCAGTTAAAGTTTTCTCTTTCTGCTTTAAGATCTTCTTTGAGAGAATTACTGATGCAGTGTGCTGTCATCTAAATAGTTATAACCTGACCTTGAGTACCAGATCTTCCTAATTTGCCATGATATTTTAAATGTTTCTTAGAAGGCATATTCAACAAGGTATGGTGAAATATCTTTTGGAACAAATTCATGTATAAATGAATATATATACATATATGTTAAGAGAGAGATTTATTTCTTGAAATTTCTAAATTTTTTCCTGAAAAATATTACTTTTATTCATTCATTGTTCCTAGACTTATTTAGGAAGCATGTGCTTAAGCTCAGAGTAAACCATTTATCTGTGTATATACATTTATATACATATACCATTTATATATGATACATTATATATATTTATTACTTAAAACTTGAAAACATAGATCAATGATAATGTGACTGAGGAATATAAATATGGTCTCTCAATTTAGATTAAGTCTAATTTATTAATAATAATTTGATAAGTATGATATAAATGATATTAAAATGACTCTACCTTATTGTATACTTTGAGTTCAGATTTTTCTTCCACACAGCATAAATATATTGACAGTCATAGTATTAAAAATTGCATAAAATTACACACATTTCTATATGACAATTTATAGTTAAGTTCTATAATAGATGTTTATAGATGTTGGTGTGTAATTGTATTTAAAATGTACATTAAATGTATTGTACTTTATATAGCTTGTATGTACCAATCAGAAATGAGCTAATTCTCTCATTATTCTTCACAAGCATATTTGTAATTATTTCCTTTAGACTTCTTGGGAAATGTAGAAATTATTTTCTTTTCCCTGAATGAATGTAAGACATTTGGAAACAGAACTCTTATCTTACTCACGTCAATATGCAGCATGTAGAACAGTTGATGCCCCAGAACATTCCTCTACATGGATTGGCACAAAAATATTTATTACCTTTTTGTTTTATTGAAATTTGATATTTTCCCAAAGTCTATTACTCCTCTTCATTTTGTCTTCATCTCCATTATTTTAAATAACCTAGGGGAAGACTGTTAGCTCCTTTTCTTAACACTCGTTTTGAGTTTAATTTTATCATTTTAAAGTTTATTTTAACTAATATATTTAAAAATACAAAGTGCACTTATTCATGGAGTATTTTTTGATATTTTGATGTAAATCTGTAGTTCATTGTTTAAATCAGATTAAACATATCTATTTCCTCAAGCACTATCATTTCTTTTATATTTTTTGTAGGTCTTTGAAATATGCAGTACATAATTGTTATTTAAAATTTCCCATAATTACCTAGTCTTGCTAGTTTATGTCAAAATCTTGAATTAATAAGGCAAATATAGAAATGTTATTTTCCTAAATTGTTAGGTAACAAAAGTAATTACTTCTGTGACTCTATAAAGCTCTAATTTTTAGCACTCTAATTTTTCACTGTATTCATTTTTTCTCAGTGAAATGAGGGAATTATGAGCTGAAGTTTTGAGGAGGAGAATGACTTGATTATAAGTTTACTGCAGAGAAAGCAAGTGTAATTAGACATCTTATGATTGTGTTTGTCTTCCTATCATGAAGCAGCTTTTGTATTACTTGCTTTTGGATCCCAGTTCATTTTATACAAATCATGTTGTGTACACATGCGCTGTAATGGCAGAAATTTATATTACTCTATTGTGATATCTGACAATGGTATTAATAGCAGAAATCTCAACTGTCTTGTTCTGTGTTTAAGATCCACAGAGAGGAGATTGCTGTTTCTAAATTAACTCTGCATGCTTGGAACAAGTCTCCAGGGCAGACTACAAAAGACAGCCTTAAATTGCATCAACCTCTAATAGCCTAAGGGATTTCAAAGTTTGAATTTAAGGCCCTTAAGAGAAGAACATATAATTTCCTTGTAATTCTTCCCTTTAAATTAATAAGAACACAATTCCTCCATCTTTATCTTTAACATAATTCTTTCCTTGAGATTTTAAATATGATGAAATCTGCAACTAACTTCAAAGTAAAAAGGGAAAAATCTATCAATTATTTTTATGCTATTCCCTTTTATTATACTTCTATCTCTAAACTAAGAACATTTTTCATATGAAAAAATCATCTGTGTTCCAGTAGGAAAAGATTCTTTTCCATTTTATCCATGTTTATCTTTTTGACTTCCTCTCCACTTGCACTTTTGACCATTGTCTATGTTATATACAATTTTGGAAAAGTTTAATGCCATTTATAAAATACTGAGTCTTATAATACATTAGATTTCTTTTATTATTCTTTGTTTTATTCTTATTTGTGAGAAACCTGAACATCATTTCCTTATACCTTCTATTTGAATTACATTTTTTAGTGTTGATTTTGTATTTTATCACTTCTGAACTTTTACTTTAATTTAAATTCAGTGACAGATTTTATAATTTCAAAAGCATTTTTCTTGCATAGTTTTTAATTTTTAAATTTTACATTTTTAAAATGGATGTTTTCTCACATAGAATTTTTTTCTAGTATTTTCCACCTCAGCAAAAAATGTTCATTATTCCAGTTGCTTAAGGCAGAAAATCGAATAATGACAAAACAAACAGAAAAGTCATCCTGGACCTTTTTCTTTGTGTTATGTCTTACAGGAAATCCACCAGCAAATCTCATCAATATTTCTACAACGTATATTGTAGTTCACATTACTTTCATCTTTTCTGCTATCTTAAGTAGAGAAATTATCCTTTTACATAGAATATTAAAATATCATCATCCTTCCTTTTCCTTATTATATTTTTCTTTCACATTTTTTTCAGAAAAAGATGATAGAAGGTGAAAGAAGCTCTAGCTGGTTGTTTCTATTCATCCATTTCTTTTTCTAACACAAATATATCTCTATACTTTGAAATTTTCAAAAAGAAAAGATCCATTTGCTCACTCTATGGACAGGTTGACTTCGTCTCTTTGGTAATGTGAGGTGAATGGCGGCACCATGAGCCATTTCCCAGAAAACGTCGCTCCATCTCCTGTGTCTTCCGTTCTTGCTTGGGAGATGTTCATCAACACCAGTTGAGACCCAGAATGAAACAGAGTATGAAGTGATATGAAGAATAATCCCTTGCTGTTTACATCAGAGTTTGTTCTACCCACACTTAGACCTGAGAGAAGCACACAAAGCCCCCGGGAAGAAGGAGAGCCAAACCCTCGCTCACTCTGTCTCTCTCAGCTGTCTTTTAAATTTCCTCTCATACATGGTTCTGTAGCCACAATGGTTCCTCCAGCTTTGTATAGTTAACGCTTAGTTTTACTTCTGGCTAGAAGGCTTTCCTTGGTTAACTATGTGGAGTATGACTCCATGCCTTCTTTTCTTTAATCAATTACCATCTCGCTAAATGTTTTTTTCCCCAGTAGCTTCACATAATATTCAAAGTGAATCAACTTCTTAATTATACTCTGTGTTCATATAACTTATCACTTACATCTTTAAAAAACGATAGCAATAAATAACATTTATTGAATAGTTAGCACCCCCAAACACTGCCCCATGATATGATTTTTATGTATAAACTCAAGTTATCACAGTGATAATATGAACAATGTACTGTTATATTTTTATTTCACAAATCAAAGAAGCTGAAGGCTATGAAATTTAGTTGTGTTCACAATGGACTAAATAAAAGAAGCTAGTACAAAACTGAGCACTCTTGTTCCAAGGCATGTGCCCTCAGCCAGCATACTAGGCCATCCTGAAATTTTCTGAAGAGTATGAATGCCTTATGCTTGGGGCTGCACACTGTTCATCTGAAAGCTATTGAATTTTTTGTCTAGAGAAGAATTTGAAAGCTGGTTTGATGTATCCTGACATTACCATTTCACAGGTTCTGTATCTTGAGAGACAGACAGATACTACCAGGGCCATATCAATCAAAGGAAATAAACATCTTGTTCTTTTTTGGGTAACTACATCTAGGTTATATGAATTTCAGTATCTTGTTTATCAACTTCCTCTGAATAATTACACCAGAATTTCTTCCTAGCTATGACTTTCAGTGTCATAAACAACTCCTGTGTATAAGCCACACAGAATAGCGGTGTAAAGGAGCTAAATATATTTTCTGATTGCTGTTGCTTGGCCAACTCAAGGGTTCCATGTATAGGTGCTTCAGAGGGATTCAGATACAGAGCACAGTAAATTGGTTTTGAACACATTGCTCTCATCTTCTTCACAGCCCGCATTCGTTAAGATTTGTTGTTGAAGCAACATTAAATCTGAACATATGCTTCCGGTGTCACATGCCAAGTATTAGGAAAGGACTTCTTCAACCCTAAGATGCTTTCATGTTTTGGTTTTGTATCATTAGAAAGTTAAATGACTAAAATCTCATTGTGTTGATGATACTTTTACAGTGGTGAGCTGAGTTTCTATATTACAAAATTTCTCTGGTCAGACTGTGTTTCTAAGTAATTTGTTCTCATTTTGCAAAAGTCACAGCCAGTAATATCTTGCATTACAATTTTAGAAATAAATAAGTTATGAATATCTTATGAATTATCATTTTTATTCAAATCAGAAGGAAAGGCACTGCGTTTTTGTTGTTTTTCCTCCCACATCATCATCATGTATTTTTTAAAATTTTGTTAATATGTTGTATACATTGGCTGATTTGCATTTAACATTATACTTGCATCATATGTACAAATCCCACTTGGTCATGGTGTATGTCCATTTTAGTTTACTGGAATTTCTCTTCTAGTATTTTATTGCGGTATTTCATTAAATATTCAACAATAATATTGACCTGTCGTTTTAAATTCTCATAGTACCTTTGCTACTTTGTTTGCTTGTTTGTTTTGTTTTTATGAGGGTGTTACAGACCTCAAATAATATGTTTGGAAATGATACATCTTCTAATTGGGAAAAAGTGTTTATTAAGGATTGATATTTATTCATCTTTGAATGTTTTGTGGCATTCAAGTATGAATTCATTTAGTTTTGGGTTTTTTTTTTAGAGGAGATAGTTCATTTCTAGTCTCCTTATTTGTTATGACTCTGTTATGGATTTTTATTTCTTATTGATTCAGCATTGATGAGTGCTATGTTTCTACAACTTTGTCATTTTCTCCTTGGTTATATAATTTGTTGACTTATAGTTGCTCATAATAATCTCTTATGGTGATGTTTATTTCAGAGGCGTTCATTGTAATGCCTCTTCTTTCCTTTATGATTTTATTTACCTTAGTCTTCCCTTTTTTCTGTCTGATTGATTGATTTCTGCTATAATTTCTTTTTTCTTCCTAATCATCACAATTCTCCATCATCTCACAGCCTCCAGATATCAGGATGTGGTGAGTCTGAACCACATCCTTTGGGCATTTTCTAGAAAGGTTAAGGAAGCTCATCATTCACCCTGTTCCACTCTTTCCGGAGCTCATCTACAGAAAATTTGCACTCTATGTTGTTCTGTGTTGGCCATGGGCTTGAAGGTAGAGATGAGAAGGGATGATACAGGCAAAATGAAAATTTTTCTTCTATCTCTTCTAATATATATAAGATATACATGTTATATACATAATATAAATCATTTTTTCTCCACTGTGTCCTTTCTATTTCTGAACTTGACTCCTGAGACATCTCAGAATTATTAATTATCCATTATTAATGGATAATGATTTTTATAGGGAAAAAAAGCTGGGTGCTCTTACTTCTCCATCTTGCTGACATCATCCCATACTTAGAAAACTCCTTCTTTAACCCATGTAGTTCATGCAAAATATTTAGTAAAAACTTAAAGAAAATAAAGCATTTTATCCCTATTAACTACCACTTTGAAGGCATATTTCTGGGAAGGAAAATAGAAAGGAGCTGCTTCCAATAAAATATGGAGGATATGAAGGAACCTAGCAAATGATTCCTATGTGCTGAATAACAAGAAAGGATGAGGTCTCCATTAGACAGACCACAGTTAAGGCAAAAGACTCTTCAGAAAAATGCAGATTTGGAATTGTCTGGCCTCTGAAGTCTACATTTCCAATGCATTTTCAGGTGGTAGTAATGTTCCGTTATCATACCCTGAATATCAAAGGACTATGACCTTTGAAGGAAACTGCTGTCCTTTTGGTTAATGTGTTGTATATATTGATGTATTGTATACGTCAATGATCACCTTGTAATTTCCTCAGTTTTCCTCCTTAACAAATATTTACTGACAATTTCTTTTTTTTACGATACAATTTTATTTTTTATACCAAAACATTTATTGGTACATTTTAGGCATACATAATGATCCCACTTATCATAGGGAATTTGCACCTATGCATGATACATCCTGAAAAAATAGAGACAATTTCTTATAAATCAACCAATCAGAGAAGTTATTTGAGATGTGAATAAAATAATCCTCTATACATGACAACCTGGTTTACATTCTTGCTGTCAGAGTGGATGAAAATACACAGTAAATAATAGAAACACCATAAAACTATATAGATTATTAGAAGCGATATTAAAGAAAAATATTCATAAACTGTCTTAAAGCACAGTAAGACACAGTTTAATCATCATGAAATAAGTGTGGGCATCAATGCAAAGTGGTTTTACAATTAGGAAGAGAGATTAGACTCCACTCTGGATACCGAAAAATTACTGAGAGGAAAGGTCAGACACAAGTTTTTTTTTTTTTTTTTTTTTGTACCTGGAATCAAACTCAGGAGCTTGCACTTGAGAGGTAGGCAGAGGAACCACTGAGCTAAATCCCCACCCCACAAATTCATTTTTGCTGAAGACAGGTAGAAGTGAGCAGACACCACCATGGAAACGGTTTGAGATGCAGATCCAATCACAATCAAGGGACACCCGTTATTGAGGCAAGGGACACTGGTTTAACTTGGCAGCCTTTCACTCTAGTTGCACCAATTAGAGATGAGCATGAAAGTCCAAAACACAGGGCCTCCTTGTGGGAGGCTGGGAAAACCTGAATGTTTTTGGTCAAGAATAAAGTCCCTGTTAATTGTCATTGTTACTACATGAATTGGAAACACTAGTCCATGTGCAGAGTAGAACAAAGCACAGTATGCTATTAAATATAAGGTCAAAGTTGGCATAGAAAGGATGATATTAATATGCCAATTCCAAATAGGATACATAGACCTACCTGATAAAGTAACAAACATATGTTAATTAGCTCTAACCAGCCTTCCATAATGAAAATACATTGTAAAACAACCAGCAGACAATAAACATATAAACTTTTTGTCAGTTAAAAAGATTTAAAAGGAAACAGAAAAATCAAAGAAAACAAAACAAAAATTAATGTACCTGCAATTTGTAGATTTTGAAACCTCTACCTTTAATTGTCCCAGAGGAGCAGAACTACATTAGAGAACCGGCACAGCTGGTTTGGATTCAGTCTTTTTCTTTCAGTTTCCCTGGAGAGGAGATGGTATTTATGTTGTCATTTCTGCCTGAAAGAGAAGAGTCATATTGCTTACTAAAGGTAAAACCAGTTATGTAAATAAGACATAAAAGTAAACTTATATTTGCAAAGTGCCAATAGAATTAGAGGTATGATTAAGAGTACACATCACCATATTTCTGCTTGCTTTTTCTTGTTGTCACTATCTTGACAAAACAGGAAAAAGTTCTTACCGAATATGGAATTTGTACTGCATGGATTACCAAGTTATCTATTTTTTATAGACTTACCAGTGCTTCTTTGATTTCGTAGAAAGTTTTGATCTTTATATAATAAAATAGTTTTGAATTTATTTGTATTGATGTCATACATTGATATCATTGTTAGTAATGTACATGAAATTTAATCATCAGTTTTGAATGAATACTAAGAATTTAAATCTTAAATTTCATTACAAACTCAAGTTAAATCATGTACAATGAATATTTATAGGCCATAAAAATAATGTAACACAATTTAGTCATCAGATCATTTGAATACAATTATGTTCTGCATGTTTTGGTTGAAACAGGTTGGTGTATGGTTTTTTTGTTGTTGTTGTTAAATTCTTTTATTGGTACATTTTAGGTATACAACACAATTACATTTCTCATTGGGAACTTGTACCTTTAAATAATGCATCTTGGTTCTTATTTTTTCCCCATTCCCAGCCCTCCCTTCACTCCCTCCACCCTTCCCTATTTACAAAGACTTTATTTCCATTTTTTCCATTTCTAATCATTGCTCTTTTCCCTTCTTTCCTTTCCCCTGCCCCTCCCAGTACCCCTACCCCTTTGGACCTTTTCTTCCTATTTTGCAGTATCAATTATTCATGCTGGTGTATGGTTTTTAACCAGTAAAACATGATACTTATGTGAGATAATACATATTAATTAATCAGATTTTGTCAAACCACAGTGTACATAGATTTTATTACTTCGGGCTGTACATGATAAATATAATTTTATGTCAATTTAAAAATTAATGGGAAGAAATTCTTAATGGGGAAGAAATTACTTAATATTTATTAAATAAACTCTGAACTAAGAATACTTGTATATCCCCAGTTTATAATCCCTTTCAATAATGTTTACTGCTTTCATTGAATCAGGCAATATAAAAGTCAAAGGAGGACTTTTTAACTTAGTATTTCAAAACCATAGATTTAACCAATTCTGTTTCAGCAAACAGTGATTTTTATGAGTAATATTTCACAGTTCATTGGCACTTTACTAAGTGCAAATCCTTCATTTTTCAAGAAACTTTCCTTGGTTGCAGTCATCTATTATATATGTGTATATATATATATATATATATATATTATAATATATATACTGTAGATACTAAAAATTAATGGGAATGTCTAGTGTTTTCCTCTACCAAAGTACAAAATATTATCTTTGCTTTCAAAATTTTGCTCAGTTGCAGTTTTTAATGGAAAATTTAAAAAAAACTTAAAGGAAATAAGTAAATAAACAGATTAGTAGGTAGAGAGGTAGGTAAATAGATAAATACATACAATCTGCTTCCTAAGAATTTACGTTTTGTTTTCTTATTGTTGTTTTGGTCAAAATACAGTACAATCACTTACTTCAGTCTCTTATTAATAAATGTTAGCTTCAAATTGTTACATATATTTTCAGACACAAATGCAATTTCCAAAAATGAAAGGCTATCACCAAAGACTTATAAAGAAACAGTATTTCATTTTTCACTTGTGAGGAGTGGTTCTCATAAAAATAGCACAATAATATCTCTGATGGAATGAATCCACAAGAATACAACTTTTAAAAATATGCTTAAGTATTTACATACATAAATTATGTTTTATGTGATTTAAAAATTAATCAATGATGAAATAACTGGAAGTAATTCTGATATACATCAAAAAAACTACCAGGAATAAAATATAAACAATTCCTTAGGCAGCTGTGATAGGTTGAACTGCTAACAATACAAGTACATAACATGGTACATTCATCCCTTTACTCTGAAAAACCAAAACTGTCAGCCATAGTCAATGGAAAAACACTAAGAACCTCTTAGCTTCTCTAATGTACAAACATCGCGTCTTGTAACCTCAAAGACCACTTTTAAGAATTAGGTTATGTTACACCACTTAGTAAGCTTTGAATCATTACAAACATGAAAGCAAAGTTCATCCACCACATTTTTTGGGAGAGTATGTCTATCTAATCTTGACTGTGTTATGTAGTCACCTGTACATAGAAGGATATAATAAAAAGATAGGAATGATTAGAACCTTATGATTTCACTGGTGTTGCTCTAGGCAGTTTCATAAATGTTTTGCAGATACTATTTTTTCAGGCATTTTAGTAGCCTTACAATAAAATGAGAGCTCTTGACTTCATTTGTAAGAAGAAACTGATGGGGCCGGGGATTTATCTCAGTGGTTTCGCCGCCTGCTGCGCAAGCGCAAGGACCGGAGTTCAATCCCTGGTACCAAAAAAAAAGAAAAGAAACTGAGTTTGAGGGTAGAGACTTCCTTAAGGACAAAGAGTCAGGCAGTGAGAATAGAAGTTGGATCCTATCCATCTGTCTGTTAAGGCTATATTTCTAATTGTTGCATTATTTTTAATATTGCCTAGACATTTTTGTGTGTGGAAACAGAAAAATACAAAACATCATCTTGCCCCATTAGCTAACATGCTTATGTATCAAAATAAAATTATTTGCAACATCTTCTTTCACACATTATAAAACTGAATGCACATATGTAAATATCTTGTTGTTTCCCTGGTGTGAGAAACCAAAAGTGTAAATAAGGACCAAAATGTATATTAGATATTATGAAATAAGAAAATGCTCAAATATGGAGGGGAGCTAAGTAAGGAGGGAGGGGAAAGGAAAAGAAAATTAACCAAAAAAAGAAGGAAAAAATGGAAACAAAGCTTTTGTATATAAGGAGAGGAACGGGTTGAGTTGAGGGTAGAGGAATGGGAAAACAAAGAAGAATTAATATATATCATAAACAGGTACAAATTCCCTACGGTGAATGTGATCATTATGAATACCTAAAAGGCACCAATAAACTTAATTAATAATGAAAATAATTCTACAGAAACAACTTAATGTAAAAATAGATAAGAAAAATAGAAGTCCCTTCATTAATTTCCTATATGACACAGCAAGTTTACCTCAAGGAAGAGATTTGCCTTGAACTGGATCTCTGCTGAGTATTGACAGTCAGATTCTGATGGCCAGTATTTCCAAAATAAATATAAGAAGGGACTTGGACATTACAGTTGTGCCCAGGCTCCTCTCCACGATTTCTGCTATCCAGAAAAGAAACTTAAACTTTAATAAAGAGAGGTCGTTTCCCCTGTCCCTAACCCACCGGACCCCACTGTCTAAATAAGTAAAAGCTAAGACTATTTGAAAGAAGACTCTTTGGACTTAGTTGTCAGTGTAAACCAAAAAGTCATGTTATTCAATTTGTGAGCTCATGCATTTTTTAAATGTTTTCTATTCTTATTTGTGTTCTGAGCACTTCATCTTGGATAATGCAATCAACATCCACTGAATTAATGACTTCATTAAATGAAGTTTTGGAATTATTTTGGTGGTTCCTAATTTGTTAGAATTTCTTCCTTTCAACAGGCAAAGTGCAACTGGAGGAAACAGGCTGCATTTAATAACTGTTGGTAGATAGAGAGATTATGCTGATATCTTAGCTTCATTATTAAACTGTTTGATAGCAGGAGTGAAATGTAAAACTTGAGGACAGTGTAAAATAAATCTACTATAGAGGAAAGAACCAGAGACCAAAACATTGAGGAATTTTCTTATGTACTTTGTATCCGACAAGAAACTAGGTAAGCATACTGGAGGCTGAATAATGCGGTTTGAATGAATGTAGTTCAATGACCCCTGTGCAGGACACCACACTGCGTTCTCTGCTTAGGGTTCCCAGCCCTGTGAGAGTAATCTCTGCGGCCAGCTGGAAGGAAGTGACAAAGGCTAATAGGAGATCCACACAAAGACAAGGCTGTGATGCTTTAGTGCAAGCTTATATGTGCACAGAGCACACGAAGGTTCTGACACAGACAATACGGGCACTATGGCACCATATTACAGAAGAGAGATGGGAAACACTATACTTTTAAGTGTTTTCTAGTGCCAGCTGTTTAAAGGGAAGAATATGGAGAAAGAAAGAACAGCAACTATCACATTTAACATAATACTGGGTACCGGCAATGTATTTATAATTATGCCTATATACACAGGCCCGAAGATGAAAGAATGAGATTCATGAGAATATGCAATAAAGGTTTGATACCATGGTTGGGACTCTAAGAAAAATATCCAAGAGAATAAAAAGAAGCCCTAGCATCACAAATAAAAAGGGCTTTTGAGTCACCAAAAAGAAACCCAAAAAGAAAGAAGATAATTATGCATTTGGATGAGAAAAGTTACATGTAGCTATGTAGTTGTTATAAAAAATAAGTTTAGAACTGAAATTAAAATTACAATTGAAAACAAAACAGTGTATATCTCAAGAATCACAGATAAAGATACAGCAAACATATACTAACAGCCAATGTCATGGCAATCTAAATAAATAGCTCACCTACCAAATTTACTGGTAGTGAATCAGGGGAGGTGAGAAAATGTCTCAAAAACTGTGAAATTTCCCTTCAGGAAAATGAGCACTTCTGAATGAAGTTATGAAACAGGAGATCCTTGTATTTATTTAAAGCAGACTGGAATTATTCCGAGTATTTACTATATTGTATATACTCTTCTAAATGTTTCCATGAGTTAAGCAGGGTAATTTATCATTGATCAAATAATTTTGTAATATTGAGGTTTCTATTTATTGTTGAGGAAATTTTTTGCAAGGATATAATGGAAGCAAGATTTAATTGTTCCACCATACACTCTCAACTTTAACATGAGGACTAAGTATGATTACAAGTTGATATAAAATGACTTACACGAAAAAATCCCATTGAACAGATCATGTAATTAGTGATTGAAAAGTGGAGTTACAATAGTAGGAGAGACAGAAATACTTCAAAATGCTAAGAAAGAATAAGAGATGATTTTAAATGGCTTATTAAAATGCAAAATTAAGACATGGGGATGTAGCTCAGTTATAGAGTGGCTACCTAGCATGCTGCAAGTTCTGTAGTTCCATTCTCAATATCACACACACACACACACACACACACACACACACACACACACAGCACCTACTCCTTAAATTCCAATGATATTAATATTGTGTCATATTATTACGAATTATTTTGAATATAGTACTGGATAGTGGTTATTTGAACCTCTTCACTCAAAAATACAACATATGCTGTATTACTTTATCTTCAATTCTTATTAATTGATTATGCACCCTTCAATCTTCCAGAGGTGTCTGAGATCTAACCAAGTCTGCCAGGGCTTTGTACATGGTAAGGCAAATGCTCATTACCAATAGTAAGCCTCTTAGCACACTTCATTGCACTTAGGAAAGTTGTTTGATCCAACCTATAACTTGAAAATAGCTTCAGGATTTGATGAATGACTGACCCAGTGACTTTTCCAGGGAAACTACAAAATAATTAAGAAGTGAAAATGTATTTCTAAGTTGAGAACTTCAGCAAGTAAAATGCTGTTACATAAGTAATGAATTGAGAATGAAGTTAAAATCTCAGATACCATAACAAAGGAATGAAACAAAAGAATTATGTTTCATGTATATTGCACTGCTGCTGTCACTTTACTTGGGGAAATGGAAAATTGCTCATTTGATACATTTCAGTTATTCAGATGGAGAATATTTCAGCCTTATGGTTTACCAATACTTACATTTTATCCTCATTCTTTAGGTAATTCCCTTTAGGTTTATTTCTGAAAGGGAAATGGTGTGGATGAAGGTGGCCAAATTCTTTCTCAGTGAGATCATGCAGTAACTTTGATAAATGGTGCTAGAATCCTTGAGAAGACATTTATAGGTTCTTTAGAATCCTAAGAGTGAACAACATTGAAATAAACAGTGAAAGGTCCTAAATCAATAAAAGTGGTAAGATTTCCGGATGTATTCTAATAGAAAAATGTCTCTAAACAACTAAATCGATGCCTCATTTTGCCTGTCTTCCTCAGCCATTATATGCCATGATAATTCCCTTTGTAGCTCAGTTGTATTTTCATCATCTTGTATTGTTAGTGTCGTTTTCTAATACAATGTATCCTCCAAACTGTCAATAATACCATGCGCAAAATTCCCATATAGATACATAAAATCAGATCTTTATATTCAGCCTGCATTACATTACTTTCATTAACGCAGTATTTGTTCTACTTAATGTATAGGCTACTTTAAATGGCTCCTGCTGTTTCTGTCAGTTCTTGCAACTAAGAAACAAGATAGAAAAATGTGAAATGGATAATGAGTGTGTGAGGAACATCTTGACATGAGAATTAAAGCAGTCACTCTCAAGTGGAAGAATTGGGGGCCATCTCACAAAATGCAGGCCTTTCTGTTGCAAAAACAAAGGAAAGTGAACACAAACACTCAAAGAGAAATAAGACCAAAGGATCTGTATCCATGTGCCACTACAGTTAATGTAGAATTATTTGAAATATAAAGCTATATTAAGAAAGGTTTTATTTGAAATATTATTTCTACTTGATAGATATCTTGTAGGATCTAGATTGACAAAGGAAGGGACATATTGATGACTAATAAATATATCTTGTGGGATCTAGATTGACAAAGGAAGTGACATATTGATGACTGATAAATAATTGGCAGAAAGAAGATCTGCATGCACAATTTAAATAACTAATGAAAAATATCTTTTGAAAATTCTTCCCCCTTTAAATTTATTTTTATGTGAAAATATTTTTCTCCAGTTTTGGGACATAGTATCTACTTTTTAAGTATCTGTGAGTGAATTCTCCACATAGTAAAGATCTTTCAAATTTAGTTGAAGAAATTCTATGTGGCCAACATGTCACTGGACTTGCTGATGAAAAATAGTGGTTTAGATCTGAAATGTTCCCCAAAGGTCTCACATATTCAGAAGTGGGAATTTTGGAAGGTGGTTGGATCATGGGGCACTATTCTCATCAGTGGGCTAACAAATTGATGAAGTCATAGATGAATGTACTGTTAAGAGTTAGGGCCTTGTTGGAAGTCATAGGTCACTGAGGGAATGACCTGGAAGGATGTATACTTGTCTGCAGCTCTTCCCTTTTTTCTCTGCTTTCCTTCTCCCATTGGCTGAGCATCTTTCTTTCACTATGCCTTTTCATCATGCTATTTCTGCCTTGGAGCCAGTTGACAGTGAACTGAACCCTCTGAAACCATGAAATAAAGTGAAATTTGAGTTGCATGTATCAGGTTATTTAGTTGAGCAATGGGAAAGCTGGCTAATGGAAGGGGTAATCCAGCCAATTTGTTCAACTAATAGACATCTATGTAAAGAAACAAGATAATATTAACATTAATCAAAAAAGTATATTTTATTGCTTCATATTGTTAGGATTATAGATTGATATTGTGCCATGTGCCTTTTTTAAAAGCTAACTTTTTAACTTGCTTGGCAATTTTTAGTATACTTCAAGGAAATGAAGATACATCTGGGAATAATTTTGACCATTAATTGCAATAAGTGATATTTTCTCCTCTATGTTAGACAGGAGTAGTTCAACTCCATATTTCTCATTATAATTATAATTATATTCTTGACCTACCAGCCCAGACCTTCCCACTGAGAGCAAGTTCAACCACTCGTTTATCTTTTTCTCAGATCTCTCTTAAGCACATGAAGATCAGCTTGACCACGAATTAATAACCTCTTAACTCTTCTTTACCTTGTACTTCTCATTTAGTCGAGGGATTTCCTACTGACCTTGGTCCTTAAACCAAATACCTGAGTGCCATTAGATTCAGTCTTTTCTTCACACTCCACTTCTAATTAGTCATCTCATCCTTACAAATTTACTTCAAAATGTGACATATAACATTTTCTACATTTCATTCCCACTGTTCAATTTAAGCCAGAATGAAACATTTCTTATTATGTGGCCTCTAACTCCAATTCATTTTGCACTCTGTTCAGACCGTATCAGACTTGATTTAGTAACAGCATTGGACACATAGGGGCAGTTTCTATCCAGTGAAATACTTTTTGATTTAGAGGACATCTCATATCCTCTAGCTTTTCATTCTTTCTCAATGTTCTCTGCTCTGCTTTTTCTCTCAGTCCTATATAGTAGTGTTCAATGTCTGAGCATCTTACCTACACTAATTCTTTGTTAATCATTTCAGGTTAACTATAAATATGATCTTCATGCTGACCACATTTGTATTACTAGTCTTAACTTCTCCTCCAATATATTGATTCACTCAAATACAATATGTTCAAACACAGAATATATTCAAATTAAACTTTCTAGCTCTGGGTAAATGGCGGGGGGTTTTGGATCATCAACCATCTAATGATAGTTTTTCTCACTGTTGTTTATCTCAGGTCCATATACTTGCAACCATTTTTGATTTCCATTTTGCTTTCATACCATATTATCCAATCAGCATCCCTACCTTCCAGGCATACTCAGGATCAGACTTCACTTCTATTTTAGTTAACTTTGTGTAATTACCTCTTAACCAATTTCCTTGCTTCCATCATTGTTCCACAGTCTACTCCCAGCATAATGAAAAAAATCAACCAAGTTGAAATATGAAATTATGAAAATATGAAATTAGACTCTCTCTTAGACTCGCCAATGACTTTCCATCTGTCTTGTGGCAAAAGCCAAAAACATTATAAGAACATACATATCCTTAAGCAATCTGGCTGCATCTTACCATTCTGACCACATCTTCTATTTGCTACATTCACTTTGGCTCTAGATGATCCTGCCTCACTGATTTTGCTTGAGGTAGAAGGCATCTAACTAAGGGCATTTGTGCACATGACACTTCTTGAATGAAACTTTTTCTGTCAGCTCTTTCTAATCTTACCATCTGTAGTAATCACTAGTATGCTAGTAAACAACTCAAATATCTGCATATATTTAAGCATATTTTATATAAATTCCATATGTAACACATAATTAATAAAATATGGTAAAAAATTATGAATATCTCCAATGAGCACAGAGGCAAACCTCATCAACTTCAAATACATCAATGAAAAATGAGAGAAATAGTTTTTTTAATGTGTTAAAGCCTTCTCAGTTTATGCTTTTGAATCATTCACATATTGAATGCAAAATACTCAGAATAAATTTAATATCTTGTTCTGTGATAAAAAACCTTGTATGATTAATAGCTAAAAGATACATTAGGCATGGAAATAGACAAGATTGAACACATCTGTGCTCATCATGGATAGTCCTAAATTTTTCCCTGTTGATATGATTTCACCATATTGTATTTTGTGTTTTTAATCATACTCTTATTTTTCTTCATAAAGTGTCAGAACCTATAATTAATTTTCTTTCTACAAATCATTATCTAAAACAATGCTTACCTGAACTCCACTTGTGTGTGTGTGTTCAAAAGCTGAAATACTACATTTCTAGATTTGTATTTTCCTGTGTATATAAACTCCAGTTTAAAAGTGAAGTCTATATGGGGTGGGATTAGGCAAAGAGTGAAAGTTGAAGAGAGAAAGCAAAAGAAAAAAAGAGGACATAAAAGAAATATGCAAGGATATAATAAAATTACAGGTAAACATATCTAGAAAGCAAATTCTCTTGGCTATTGATGTGTAACAAAATATCCAAAGTTCACTTTTTTAAAGAATGATTTTAGAATTTAGGTAATTGATCAGTGTTTATCTAGGTAAATTTGCGTTCCATGAGGCACTGGCTTGTGTTAATGGTAGCATTCAAGTGACACATGGTCTGGTGTGGAAGCTCAAAGATGAGTCCACTCACATATGCTTAGAGTCTAAGTAGAAATAGCTGGAGTGGTGGCCTGAGGAAGATCCTTTGCCCTCTCTATGTGATCTTATGATCTCTCTTTGTGGTCTCTTAGCAGGGTAGTTAGACAACTTGTAAGAATGTTCAGAACTCATGGAGACCGAGGGAGTCACTTCCAGTCTGAAAAAGTCAATCCTCTTGTACTGCATTGATCAAAACAGTCTCAGGATAGCCCAAACAAATGGAAAGCAGATAAACCCAGGCCGTTGATCAAGCAAGTGTCAATGTTATTCACATATAGTGTCTTGTTATTCTATATTATGGTTTGGATCCAGTAAGTCTCCCCAAGGGCTCATTATGTTGAAGACTAGGTTACTGATTGGATCATGAGACCTCTAAGTTCATCAGTGGATTAATCTATTTATGGATGAATAATTTCATTTTATTTTGAGAAATAATAGGCAACTTAATTTGATTTTATTTGGGGGAATCATTGGAAACTTAGGAGAGGGGCCTCATTGTAGGGTATTGATCATAATAAGTACACGAATTTGGGGACTATACTGTGCCCATGACCACTTTCTCTGTATCTTTCCCACTCTTGTAGGGAGAGTTAGGGCAGGCAGGGAGGAATGTGGGGCATGAGGTGGCTCATGTGGGATGGCTGACTTGGCATTATAGAAATGACCACCTCTATAGTTGAAAAAGTTGCCTTTGGTGAAACTTTCGCAGGTGAGGAACAGTGATTTTTAGGGACTAGCTTGCATGCATTTACTGGAAGCCTCCAGACCCCAGGAACTTTACTTCAATCTAGCCACAGCTCACTCCAGCAACAAAGGCTGAGACCTTGATTGGCCTAGAGTACACCAACCAGTGAAGATCCCACAAGACTACACCAATCAGTGAAGATCCCACAGCCCTTAACTCACCCCAGACCAGCTCAGCCCTATAAATATAGGCAGAGAAAAGACACAGGTCTAGAAGTCCCTTCAAGCTCACCCTGATGAACAACTTGCTGTTTGGTAGCTTTTTCTCCACCTTAATCATCTTATGAATAAATCTCTCCTTTGCACTACTTTTATTTCTGAATTCCTCATTCTGCGCCAGATGACCTGAATTCCTCATTCTCCTTTTGAGGGATCTTCAGCTTTGAGTCAGTCTCATCTCATTCCTGCATTCCTCCTCTGAGTAAGAGCATGAACCTGAGGAATGGGTTATGCCATGGAAGACCCCTACTCCTCAGACCCACGCTGTGAACATTACACTCTCAGTGATTCCTAGTTGCCTTGAACTAGTTCCTACATCATTTACTTCTGCCATCATATTTCTGGCTCACTGTAAGACTAAACATGAAGGAGGTAGTTGAACGTGCACTGAAACCTTTGAAACTGAAGACAACATGAACCTTTGCTCCCTTGATTTGTCAGGTATTTTGTCATAATGACAATAAGCTATCTGACAAAACCCATCAAGACACGAACATTTTCTCCAAATAGTAACAACTGTGGCTTTAGCATTTGATTCCTTTAAAAAAATAGAGAAGACTCTACAGATATAATGACAACTTGAAACAAGATGAATAATTGTTATTCCCCATTCTTCTGAAACATAAAACACTAAATCCTGAGATTTTGGAGTCAGCACATTAATTTACCTAGAGTCATCCTTCCTCTCTCCGCCATCTCCTGCAGCAACTCACTACAAAGGAAAATATTTGATTCCACTGTGGTTAGACTCTAACCTAGCAGAGGGAGTCAGAGGCTGCTTCTGAAACTACATTGCCAAATTATAGATACCTCCCCAAATCTATTTGTGTCTATTAGTCTCAAATGTAGGAGACACATGTCCAAAGAGAAAGACATTGGCTGTAGGGTTCTATAGGTGCTTCTGCTTACATTTCTGTTAAAATCATACTGATTCTGAAAGAAAAGAATCAGTATTCCATGAAGGCTTAGAAAAAGTCAAGAAAGAAGGAGGTGATTGGAAGAAAAAAATTCTTTCATTACACAGATACTGGCTGTACTTTTAACCAGCTATTTCTTTTTCATTTTTAAAAATGCTTTTAAGCACTCTTAAGAAGTATACCTACATTAGGGTTTTTCAGTGGATTATACAGTATTGTCAAATGTGGGCACAAAATTGTGATTGTGCAGCAAATCATGAAAAGCCATTTCCCCTGCATGTTTGAACTTGTATTCCCACTGAACAACTCTCTACCCACTCCTGCTCCTGTCAACCACCACTCTACTCTCTGCTTCTAGCAGTTTGACAATTTTAGAAGCCACATGTCAAGAGGAAACATGAAGTATTTGTCCTTCTGTGATTAGCAAGTTTCACTCAGCACGTGGTTCTGTTTTGTCATGTATGGCAAGATTTTCTGTCTATTTATGGCTGCACAACATTCGCTAATTTGTATATACCACTTTTTGTGCATTTATTAGGCAATGAATATTTAGACTGCTGCTATACCCTGGCTAATATGAAAAACATTCCAAGAAACAGGAGAGTGCAGACATCTTTATGAGATTCTGATTTCATTCTTTTGGGTATGACCAGTATGTGTTTGAAAACAATGCTAAACATTGGGAAATACAAATTGAAATGACAACAATCTATTAGTTCACACCTATATTTCAGACCTGTATAAAAATGATAAGAATTGACAAAGATGGGAAGAAAGTAGAATCCTAGGACACTATTGATGGGAATTCAAAACAATGCAGCAGAAATGGAAAGCAGTATTTCATTTCATAAAAAAGAGTAAAACTAAAAATACAGTGTGACACTGAAATCATATTTCTGTGTATATAACACAAATAATGGGATTTTTTAAATTTAGGTAAACTACAGTGCTGCTAACTATATGTAGTAGTTTCATATCAACAGAAGTGCCATATTATAAATTTTTTTACAGTGGTACTTCTTTGTAGTACCTACCCCAGAATTTAGCAAACAAAAATACAAAGCCATCATTTGGAGAGTCTAGTTTATCCTCCAGCACTGTGCTACACAGGTCACTTGTAAACCCATGTGATCATCATTGTCTTCCTTCATTAACTCACAAAGAATAGGTAGCTTAGAGGATAAAAACAATAACCATAGATTCTGAATCCTAATTGCACAGGCTGAATTTTGGCTCTTTCATTTCTATCTATCTTTGCATCAGACTTTTATTTTCAGTTCTTGCATCCCTCTTTCATACAATGGAAGACATTATCAGCATCACTATGCAGAGTTCAAGTAAAGATTTAATGCAATGATCAAGATAATCTTACATGTGGATTAAATACTCAAGTATTCAGTATTTCTATTATTAACATCTATTTCACTCTTGAGATTTACTCCCAGATTACCAGCTTTTGAAGTCTGTACCATAGTTGGATTTATTTTCCACCATAAAATACTTTCTCAGAAATGTTTTACTCAATGAAGCAGTTGTGATGAAGACTTGATACTCTAGAAAATTGTTGGCCTTCCAACAAAGGCAGTGATCTTATCAACATAGTTATTAAATATTGAAACTAAGAACATTTAAATTTATGTCAGTAGATCACACTGAATTTTTTTTTTTTTTTTTGGTACTGGGGATCGAACTCAGGTCCTTGCGCTTGCACAGCAGGCGGTGAAACCACTGAGCTAAATCCCCGGCCCGATCACATCGAAATGTTAACAACACAAGTAAAAAGCATAAAAAGAGGAAGATAAAATAGGAATAAAATGTTCTATTTCAGAAACATGTTCAATGATATATCAACAGGGGCTTTTTATTTATGTTCTTAGTAGTTTTATGTCCCCAAATCTATAGAGATAAAATAACAATTGTTATAATTCTATTCCTCTCTCTTATTTCCTTTCCCTCTTTCCTCAGCATGCTCCACATTTTCTTCCTCCTCTTCATACTCGTCCCCCCACCCACATGCACACCTTGTTTTTCCTGTCTATCTCTCTCCTTGTGGCCAAGTTTCTCTCCTGCAGGCTCCATGGGATTCAAGAACTGAATTATTTGAGCTGGTGCCATTGAGATATTAAGATTATAGTGTCAAAAATTCCTGAGTTAGATTTCAGATTTTTCTTTTTTTTAATATTGTGATTTGGAGATAGTTATTTCAGCCTTGAATTTTTCATCTCATGAAGTATGTGCAAAATACTTGTGACATGTATACCCAAAGGGAGTACTTCATCACAGACCATAAACAAAATGTGTGAATTCTTCCTTTTCTCCTAGGAAGAAATAAAATGTGTCAACAGTAATTTTAAAGGAAGATGAAAAGGTATAGAAGAGGAAATATCCTATCTTCCTACTAAAGCATAAAAATGTCTACCTCCAGAAATTTATGGCTGTTAATTCCATGAGGCAAAGATTGTAGCAAAACATCTTTTTTCATCTACCATGTCAATGCACCACATGGTATCTTATATATTTCTTTATATGTAAAATAAATGATGTAAGGAAAATACAGAGCTGAAGTCTAATCCATGATTACTGACATCATAGACATTCAAATGTGTTAAGTATATCTGTAGATACAATCATTCAGCTGCTCAGCACTGCCAATAAAAATGACTGAATTATTGTGAAATTTAGTCAATCTTGTCTTTCCACTCAGCAGCAGAACTACTTTAAGTAACTTAAGAAATAAAGTATTAAAAGGGTTAGATAGTATTTTAATCATAAAGCACTTAATCTCTGCCATGATCCCACTAACATTTTTTACTGAATCCCAATTCATGCATTTTCTAGATTCACACCTTTTTTTTTCACACTGAGTCTCCATTCCATGGAAACCTGATTCTCCAAACACACTTCCAAAGCTTTCAAACTCAGTACACTCCAACAAAGAATGTATATTCTTATCATATGCTTTCACTTTGATAACTATGACATTAAAAGTCTTGGTTTTGTTAGCTGTTTAATAAAATATATATATTTTTCTATAGTATCAATATTACAGATTTACATATCTGTTTCTCTATCAGAGAATACTCTAATAATAACATTCTAGTGTCATAAGCTGTGTCTTTAAAACTCTTGCGTCTCACATTTTATACAGGACAGAATCACATTCAGCCACATCAAATTGGTGATGATGAATGAAGAAAGCAGATCTCTGAAATTTTGTTGCTGATATAGATAAATGTCTAGACATTTTTACTTTAAATTCTGACAGGAATTTATGGAACCCATAGTAACTTCATGAAATCTGTAGGGAAAATTCATAATGTATGGGTAAAAATTTAATAAAGGGCAATTTAATAGCTAATATAAAGAAACTTCCAGTTTCCTAAATTGCCAAAATTGGGCAATGGATAAAATCATTATAGGCAAAATGTACAGTATTGGCACTTAGAGAACAGTTAATGAAACCTTTAAACATATCTCAGCCTCTCAATATTCACAATATTTTAAATAAAAAGACCCTCACATAAAATCTGATTACCTTAAGACCAGCTGATATATACTCCCAATTCCAGGTGGCTCTCCCAAGTATTTGCATTTATGGGAATCACTGGAGAGCTGTTCACCTGTACTCATGCCTGTGACCTACTGACCTGGAGTCCAAACCAGTAGATCTAAGACCAGTAGGTCTAAGATGGTATTTCTTATTTTGCAAAACATGAGAACACATTATTTCTTCAATTTGTATCTGACTGTCCCATTTACATTTTAACTGATACATAAAAACATAATTGTTCATGTTAATGGTATAACATGCTATGTATATGTATATATATATATATATATATATATATATATATATATATATGTATCCCATTTTTAGGCTAAACATATCTGTCTCCTTAAATATTTATCATTTAATGGCAAAAACATTTAAAATCTTCTAACTTTAAATTGTTCAATATGTCATTTTTATCAATAGTCACCCTATATGCAATAGCACGGCGGAACTCTTTGCTCCAGTCTACCTCTAACTTAGTACCCACTGATCAACCTCACTCCTTCCCTCCTCCTCCACACTGTGGCTAGCCTCCAGTACCCATCATGCCTGCAGCACCCATCATCCCTGCAGTACCCATCATGCCACGCTCAACTTTTAGGAGATCCAATTCCTCAGATTCCATATGTGATCATGTGGAACTTGGCTTTTTCTCTCTTACTTATTTCACTTAATATGATGTTCTCCAGTGCTATACTTGTTCAAAAATGACTTGATTTCATTGAATAGATTGCTGAATTGTATTCTATTATGTGTATGTACCAGCTTTTTTATCCATTCATTTGGAAGACCCTTCAGTTTTGAATAGTGCAGCAATAACCAAGGAGGCAATAAGCAACAGGCAAGCAATAAGCAGTGGAATTCTTCCTTTCATATAAAATTTATGCAGCAGTGAATTGATGGATCATGTAGTTGTTCTATTTTATAATTTTTTGTGGCATGTCCATGATCTTATCTATAATGACTATATTAATTTATATTCACACAGACAGTATGCAAGGGTTCTGTTTGCTCTACATACTTCCCAGCACATGTTACCTTTGGTCTTTCAATAATAGCGGTTCTTACTAGAGTGAGATGTTACCTCATTGTGGTTTGCATTTGAACTTCCTTATTGATCATGTGAATGTTTTCATATACCTACTGGCTATTTTTATTTTCTTTTGAGAATTGTCTAATCAGATTTTCAGATTATGTTTTAATTGGGTAATTCATTTTTGCTATTGACATTAGTATTCCAGTTCATTATATGTTGTGGGTATTAACCTCTCGCTGGATATTTACTTTGTAAATAATATAAGCCATTCTGTAATTTGTCTCTGGTCTCTGTTGTCTGTGTTCTTTGTTTTTCAGAAACTTTCTTTTTTAATGCAATCCTACTTGTCCATAATTTTTTATTTTCTGTTTTTTAGGTTTTGTCCAATAACTCTATGCGTATTCTAATATATTAATTTTCTCCTACACTTTTTTCTACTGTTTTAATATTTAAGCTTTAATCTGTTTTGTTTTGAGATTTTTAATCCTTTTTTGTCTTTTATTGTCTGTATTATGAATCAAACTCAGCAAGTTCTAAATGTTAGGAAAGAGATCTAGAATTGAAATATTCCTCAAGCCCTAATATAGTTGATTCTTTGATACTGGGAAGATATATGGGTGTAATGTCATCTTTCTCTGTATGGATATCTTTTTTATTCAGTACCATTTATTTAAAGGACAGTCTTTTTCCATTGTTTCTAGCAAATCTGCTAAACATCAATTGGCTTCAGATATGTAAGTTTAGTTCTGGGCTGTCTTTTCTCATTCATTGCTCTGTGTGTATGTTTTTGTGCCAGTAAAATTACATATATATATATATATATATATGTATATATATATATATTTACATGTATACATACATATATATGACTTTATAGTGTATTTTGAAGTCATATTTTGAAATGTATCTTACTTTTTATTTTTCAAGGTAATTTTGCCTACTTTGTGTGTGTGTGTGAGCATGTTAATGTGTTTGTAGTTAGATACAAATTGTAGGATTGGTACTATATCTGTAAAGAATGTCCTGATATATTGATACTAATTTCATTCATTGCATAGGTTTCTTTGATTAGCATGGACATTTTAACAATGTACTTCTTTTTTTCAACTTAGGAATAGGAGATTTCTTTACATTTGTGGGGGTCTTCTTTAATTTATTCTATCTCTTATTTTTAGATTCATTGTAAAAATTATACAGCTCTGGTTAACTTTATTCCTGGGAGGCATATGGGTGTAATGTTGCTCTTCTCTGTGTGGTTATCCTTTATTCTCACCACCATTTATTTTAAGCTATATTTAATATATTAATATATATATATAACACGTATATTAAATATATATATATAAATTTGTAGATATTTTAAATGGGTTTCCTTTTTCAAAAGTTCCTTCATATAATGTATCATTGATATATAGCAAAGTCACTTATTTTTATGTTGGTTTTGTACCACATAATTTTGTTAAACTTTTTAATTAATTCCAATATTGATTTATGGTTAATTGGCCTACATGTTCTCACACTATGTGTCCTTTCAGAGAAACACTGAGAATCTAACTTATTTCCTATGACATCATAGAGATTGCTTTACTACATGAGCAATGTGGCAAAGGAAGGAAAAAAATAAGCAATAACAAAAGACTAAAGGTGTACTTTAAGCATAGAAAGAAACATGGCTGTACCTCTTAGAAATGTATGTGTGTACAGTAGAGGTTTCTCAAGAGGTTTGGATGTACGCATGTATTTATTTTTCTTGCTTATTAGGCACTTTCACTTTGCAGTCTTCCATGGTATTAATGAATAAAACATTTCTGAACAATATTTTCATATTAGCTGTTTTATTTGGTGGGTAAAATGCAATAAAACATTTTGGAGAATCTACTGCTGCATGAATATCATTAGTCAGAGAGCATAAGCATGTGGTAGACCAATGAATGGTGCTTAGCAAGTGATGTTTCTAACCACAGATGAGATTTCAATGCTATGAACTTGTATTCAGTGGAAAGTAATTCTGAGTCACAAAGCTGAACACATCCAGGTGATTGGAAGGCAGCAATCAGATAATTTACACACACTGAAATATCTATAATCATTTATCAGGAATGTAATAAAAACAAAATAAAATGATACACAAGTAATCACATCCTGGTGATTCAATCCACTAACAGAAGAATAGGAAGCAAAATTCCCTTTAAAAATTTTCATGTAAATATTGTCAATAAACCATATCTGACAAACATTCAGAGTTGGACAGAGCCTTTCAACAAAACATATATTGGAAATAGATCTCTTTATTTTAAAACAAATGACCAGTTCAATAATCAATTCTAATTAATTTTAAAGTGTACAAAGTGAGGTACTGGGGATTTATCGGAGGGTACAACATGTTCCTGAAATGTGTGAGGCATTGAACTTGATCCACAGCACCACAAAATAACTTAATGTAAAGGCCACATGATGTGACTTGTTCTTACCATTTCAAAACAACAGTAAGCTATGCTGCAATTACTGCATATGTAGATATATGGATACATGTCAGGAACCATCAACCAACCAACCTAAAAAACATTCTTTACTTGCACTATATAAATATACTTTATGTTATCATTGCACACAGTTTTAGGGATCAGAGCTGCAAAAATTGTATAGAATTGCTATATATGTGTGCATGTGTATTCTCATAACATTCTTTTTTTGCACAACTACATGAATATTAAATGTAAAGAATTGCATGAGTGCATAATGGGAAAAAAAGAGAAATAAAAGTGTCTTTTTTTCTCAGATAAAGCAATGATCTAAGGAAAAAAGGAAAAAAACTCTAAAAGAAGGAACAAAAAATGCCCCAAACCAATATGTTACTACAAAAAGGTTACAGGACACAAGGTTCAAATACAAACATAACTTTCCTATGCACCACAGATTACACATGGAGTATAAAATATAAACATGTAACAAGTTGCATTTGCTCTCCCCAAAACAGAAATATTTAGTTTTAAATCCAACAAAAAATACAAATATATTGAAGGAAAAACCACAAAGCTGAAGAAAGCAATTATAGAATTAAATATATGGAGATATACTACATGTTCATGGAGAGAAATATTCAAAATAATAAAAATGTTAATTTTCCTCAACTTTATCTACAAATTCAATGATAAACCAATCAAGAGTTATTTTGTAAATATTGATAAAACTCTGAGTTTCATCTAAGTGCTGTAGGTACAGACAAAAGGCCTAGAAGAGTCAGGAAAATATTGAAGGGGAATAAATCAAATTCTTTCAGTGGATTATATTAAAAGATTTTCTTCTTTAAAATCTACTTTCTGAAAGACGTTTTCAAGAGAATAAGAGGTCAAGTCAGATACTGAGGAACAACAAACAAAAAAATCCAACTGCTAAAGTCATATCTGATAAGGGAGTGTGGAATGGTCAATTCACATGTCAATTTGAATGAGTCATGGAGTTCCACTTTACCATTATTTCTGAATGTTTCTAAAGAGTGTTTCCAGGTAACATTAGTATTTCAAACAATGGGTCAGTGGAGCATATTTCCCTCCATAATTTAGCTGAGGATCATTCAAAATATTTACAGACTGAAAAGGTTAATAGGGAGGAAGAGAGAATTTGCCCTTCTGCCTGATTACTTTAGATGGAGCACTGATCTTCTGTTCTCTGACTACAATTTCCTCCATCAACTCTCCTGATTCTTAGCCCTTAAAAATAAGACTGAATTGTACCACAGACATCCCTCAGTCTCCAGTTTGCAGGTGGCTAGCTGTGGGCATCTTAGCCTCCATGATGATATCAGAAAATATCTCCTAATAGATCTATCTATGTATCTATGTATCTATCTAGTTCTGTTTCCCTGGAGAACCCTTATACATACTATGATATAAATAATCCAAAAGATAGAGTTCAACAAGGAGAAAATGACCAACTCTATTAAGAAGAAAAAATACTCAAAAGACCTGAACAGAATTTGCGCTGAAAAATATGAGAAAGCTGAGTAATTGCACACTTATAATCCTAGCACTCTGGGGAGTTGTGCAGAATGATTGTAGGTTGGAGTTCCACCTGGGAAAATTAGCAACCTAGCGTGACTCTATCTCAAAATAAAAAATTCAGAATTATGGCAGATCTAGAGCAATGTGACAGCTCTAGGTTCAATCTCCACTGCCACAGGGAAAAAGAAAAAGACAAATACGGAGATGGCAAACAAACATATAAAATAATGTTCAACATCAGAAACCTTGGGGGATTTGCAAATTACAACAAACATTAGACACCAGTGCATACTTCTTAATATGGACAAAATCAAGAGCATTGCCAACATCAAAGGAGAGCAACGAGATAGTCATTGTTTATGGGAATGTTAAACTGGAAAGACATATTAGAAGACTGTTTCACAGTGTCTTTCAAAACTACTCATACCATATCACTGGAAAAAAAGAGATATTTACTCATGAGTAGGAAACTTATCTCCATCCAAAAACCTATGAATAGATGTTTGCAGCCGTTTTCTTTATAAATACCAATACATAAAGGCAACCAATGTGTCCTTTAGTAAGTGAATGGAAACATAATCCATATTCCTTCCACATAACGGAACATTGTCACAAAAAATGAGCTACCAAGCTATAAAAATACATGGTGTAATCTTAAATGAATATTAAGTAAAGGCAGACAATATTAAAGGATAACAATAGTATATTTCAGTTATATAACATCCTGGATAAGAGCAAATTATGGAAAAACTATGAAGATTAGTGTCATTAAGAGCTGGGAAGGAAGAATGAATATGTAGAGGAGAGGATATTACTATAGCACTGAAGCTAGTATCTATGGTAATATAATGTGGATACATATTATTATACATGTATCAAAACTCAATAAATGGCCAACATCAAAATGGAGTCTTAATGCATACCCAGCACTTTAAGTGATAACATGGCGTCATTGTAGATTCATTAGCTGTGACAAATATACTGATCTGCAGGACAAGGATGTCAGAGGCAGTGTGCCAAGGGGAAAGAAGTGTATGGAAATTTCCTGTAGTTTCTTTCTCTTTTGTTATGAATGGGTCTAAAACTGCTTAAAAGTAAAAGTTTATTTAAAATTTTAAAAGTTATTGTGCTTTAGCTCTGCTCCAAGCTACCCAGATTTCATAGACCCAGCTTTCTAATGGATTAGAAAGAGATTGGCCTCTACTGGGATCCTGTGGCTCTGAGGATTTGACTATAGCACTTCTCTGTTTCTCCTGTGTTCCAGCCAGAGGTCATGGCAAAGCAAATGCACTTGGGTCATCTTCAAGCGAACTTGCGAAATTAAATGAATCTTGAGAGAATTGTTTCTGAGAAGTGTGTGTCACATCTAGATATGATCCTTTCCTTTCATGAGCAAATATGGCTCAGAAACTTGCTTCCATCTTGTTCAGGAAGTGGCTGTGGGATAAGATAATAAAATAATGGCACCGCAAAGAAATTATCAAAGTCCATATTATAAAACAAGCTTCCACTACAGATCCCATTAAATCCAAAATATATGTAAAGATATAGTTATCACCAATTTTGCAATGGTTGGTTTCATCTTTAGATATGTATGTTTTATAAAGTAATTTTAATGATTTTATTGTAAAAGACTACCCTTGACAATATTCTCCTAGTTTTTCCCAAGGGAAGCAAGTTCTACTTATAATATATTCTTCTTGGGGAAGGCATCTTTATTTTTTTTCCAATACTACAAAACATTCATCACTTTTATGAAATATTTTCATAAATCTTTTTCTGGTTCATTCCTGCATCGATTCAATTCCTACTTATGCAATTATTACATGCAATGAAACATTGTTCTTTTAAATGAGGGTGCTTGAGGCTTTTTCATATGCATGAATTAGATGAATCATTTATTATCATATTATTATAATTTATTTTGATAGGAATAATTTTCTACTTCGCTTCAGGAAGATTTTCCTGAACTCCTTCCGTTATATTCTAATAATTTTTGAAAACAATGAGACATTTTTCCTGGTACTTGAGGCTCTCCACTAAATTCACTACAGATTTAATCATTTCAATTTTCTTTTTAAAGAAGAGAAAACTTGTGTATCCTTCACTGAAAACAAGTTATTGATTAGTCTTTTCCATATTTAAAATTATTTCTATTTCTACCTTGACTATAAAGCTCCATTTCATTTTTTATATCAAGATATACTTTGTAATAATACTTGATAAATTTTAAGGTTAGCAAAACTTGGAGATGGGCTTTGGTGAACTTTATTATATCTGTAATTGACAACTTCTTGTGAGTCACAACGATAAATAATTAAATGTGACTTCGATTGAACTCATTGGTGTCTTCCTGAAAAGTAACATAATCCAAATTATGTTTAATAGAATTACAATGGAATATATTAAATGACCAACATTGGAAGGAATTAACATATTTTCATTGAAGAACATGCACACAGATACACATATTTATAATGTATTAACTTCATGACAAACATTAAGAATTTTATAACAAGTAATAGGCTCTGGGTATACTTAGCCCTGTGGAAAACCTGGTTTTGATATTTTGATATAAGAATCAATTGACAAAGATATCTGATTTATGAGAGAAGTTGTTTATGTATTCACAATCATAAATGGGTATATAATATTTTCATCTCATCATTTAATCCAAGGAAAAGTGGATTAAATGAGGAAAAGTGCAAATAAAGTGCATTAAACTTTTCCATGAGGAAAAGTGCATTAAATGTTCCCATTTGAATTATAAGACATACAATGTGACCTTTACATGTGATTTCTTGAATCAATCTTATCATTTTATTGGCTTATATAGATAGATTCAGTTTTTGTTAATTTTTCTGACAAAAAATGCATTCTTTTTTGTCTTGCTGTGTTAAAACTTCCTGCTGAAAGTTTCTGTTCAAGTGTGTGCATCCATCTAATGTTTTCCATCATCAAACTTTGCCAACCTTGTGAGTGAGCTAAGCAAATACCTCTGTGAAGAGGAAAATTAACCTCTGCTCAAATCAATATGGCCAATTTAACTGACACTTCTATGAAGAGTGAGTGGTGAAGGGCTCAGTGCACTAGCAAGAAGAATAAGCTTGGGCAGAGGGCTGGCCTCAAAGGACCATCTAACACGGAAATGTACACAGACAGGCATATAGATATGCCACCAAAGAATGGCTTGGGACATAGAGTTCAATGGAAATGTCTCCAAGATTAAGGTTTCATGCATTGTTAAGGTACAATTTTTCTCAAAAGTGTGGCTTTCTCTCAAATGTATGCTTTTCAAAATACATTTCTTAAAACAGAAAAAAATAACTTAGTTGTTCTATGTTCAATGTAAAATTCATACTGATGTTTTAAATATATATTACAGGAGTTATTAGAACAGCTTTACATCATATGGACAGAGAAGCCCGAGAACACTACTCAGTGGTCATCCAAGCCAAAGACATGGCTGGTCAAGTTGGCGGGCTTTCAGGATCCACCACAGTCAACATCACCTTGACGGATGTCAATGACAACCCACCAAGATTTCCTCAGAGTATGTACCTGTTTCCTGTGCCTTGAATTCATCACTGTGCATTTATGTAGAATGGAGGAAATAATCGAGTGCACAATGTGATGTCTTCTTAACTGGGCATATTTTGCTTTTGTTTCCCATGGTTCACCTTCATTTTTCTTTGTCAAGAATAAAGAAATCTCTGAATCCATTGACTCATGAACCTGAAAGATAACTGTCATCATGCTAAAAGTATTCATTTCTGTGTGTATCACAGTTAAATATAAAAGAGGATATAATGGCATCAAGTAGCAAAATGACATTTTTGTGAAAATAAAGTGTTCTTGATACATTAGTAGAGATGTTACTCATGCAGCAGAATACAGTACGCACATTCTCTGAAAAAAATTTAAAGAATCTTTCATGCAATAATTGAATGGTATAAATGCATGTGCTCATGAACAGACACATATACACAAATGTGAACAGGTATATATCATTTACAAGTGGCTCATAGCTAATTTAAGGAGAGAGATCTCAGAATGGAAAACAAATCTCATAATCCAGAAAACACCTTAAGGAAGCATGGAAGCTATTAATTACTTGGATTTCAAGGTAGATAATATGCATAATATCTGCAGACTGTGAAGGATATAATTATGATACATTGGAGTGTTATTAACATTGCAGAGATTGTCGAAGACATTTTATAGAATAATCTTCAATTATCTTAAAAATCTTACAGGGGAGTTGTCAAGGTTGTCCATCTTACTAGTTATTTTTAAAAGCTTAGTGACATGGGAAGTGTAATATGTTGATAAAGGCTTTCACAAATCTATACAAAATGCTTTTCCCATAATTATCTCATAATGCCATTTTCAGTACATCTAAGACCTAGCCACAGTGGAATACTGTCTCTTCCAAAAATATAATAATGCTTTGCATATCTTTATTTCAATTGGAATTTTTCTGCACTCACACTAATTATTTAATATCTCTTCTATAAATTTCTTTGAAAAATCTGTTAAAGAATTAGCAGAGACAGTTTTTGGTTTCTGCTTTATATAACACTTTTGTATTCACGTTCTTCTTATACTTATTTTCATAATTTCATGCTTCCTTTACCACCATGAAAGCCTCTAATTAAGAATGACACTTGTGCTGTTGTTATACTGTAAGTGTTCATCCCTCTGAACAGAACTGTTGATAAACAGTTGTTAAGTGAATGAATTAGTTGAATTCACTCTATCAAATTATCATTGTTTAAAAAACTCATTATTAAACACATGCAATCTAAGTTCACAGTTAAGTTAAATCCATTTTAAAATACTTTAAAATATTGCTATATTGTAATTTATATCTAGATATCTCCCCAAAGCTCATGACTTTATAGGAGGGGCTTTTAAAAGGTAATTTCATTATGGGGACATTATAATGTATTTGGTGTTAGGAAGTGCCTTCAGGTTGGAAGTGGGGGTCATTGGGGCATGACCAGGAAGGGTGTATTTACTTTTCTGGCTTCTCCCTTGACCCTCCCCTTCCTAATTGCCATGAGGTAAATGTCCTTCTTACACCATGCCCCTTTGCTATACTGTCTTGCCTTGGAGCCAGCAGACTATGAATTGAAACATTTGCAGGTATCAGATATTTTGTCCTATGGTGAGGACAGTGATGAAGAAAAATTTTGTTGCCAGGAGTGAGACCACTGTCATGTGGTTTAGAGGGCCTTGGTACTGGCTTGCAGGAAGAGTTTGAAAAGGTTTCAAGATGCCAGCTAGAGGAACCATAGAATGCTATAAACCAAGCTTGGTGGGAGATTCTGGTAAAAAGTCAGAAGACTAGAATGTTGATAAAAAGACAGATACCAAAGATACGGCTCAAGAGGTTTGAGTTGGGAACAAGGACTCTCTGTTGGATACTAGGCCATGTGTGTTATGCTGTATCAGAAAATATGTCTATTATTTGCTCACATACTCTGACTGTGCATGAGACTGAAATTAAAGATAGTGGAATAATTGATCTTGTAGAGAAAATTTCAAGAGAGCCCATCCTTCAGAGTGCAGTATGGTTATTGTTTGCTGTTTTTAACAATATTTACTGAGAGAAACAGGAGTGAAAAGGACATTTAAAAAGTTTTGTTTTGCCAGAAATAAAGTGCCTGCAAAGGTGGAATAGAGGAGAGTTGGCTGAGTGAATAGATTAGCATTGAAAAGAAGCCAAGTACTTTGGATCAGGACAATGGGAAACATGGTTTGAGTGCATGTCAGGAATCAGCAAGACCCTTCTTTTTTTTAATTCATTAAGTTTATTGGTACATTTTAGGTATACAATATGATGACATTCATCATTGGGAATTTGTAACTTTGCATGATATATCTTGGTTCTTATTTTTTCCCCATTCCCCTGCCCTCCCTTCACCCCCTCCACTCTTCCCTATTTACAAAGACTTTGTTTCCATTTTTTTATTTTCTCATATATTTTCCTTTCCCTTCTTTGCTTTCCCCTAACCCTCCCACTTCCCTTTCCCATTTGGACCTTTTCTTCCTATTTTCCACTATCTATTATACATTGTGATCCTCATTTGACACAACTATTCCCCTGCTGGGTATCTTCCCAAAAGAATTAAAAGCATCGTACCACAGAGATATATGTACACACATGTTTATAGCAGCCAGTTTGTAATAGCTAAATCTTGAAAACAGCCCAAATCTCCATCAATTGATGAATGGATAAAGAAGATGTGTGTTTTTTTAATAAGATGGAGTACTACTCATCCATAAAGAATGATAAACTAGAGATATTTATAGATAAATGGATGCACATTGAGGCCATACTCTCAAGAGAAATAAATAGGACACACATGTAAATACTGAATAGTTTCTCTGGTGTGAAAAACTGAAAGTGTAAATGAGGCTTAAGAACTTTCTCTTTGTACCTTCTCTTTGAACAGGGTGCAAGGCTGTAACGCTTTCATTTTAGAAGGCAGACCTGGGGGACCATATTTGAGCAGGGTTACTTAGGATAATGGTCCCATGAATTTGGTCTATAGTGTTCACCAATCCAGGCAATCAGAGGCCTCTGTAGACAGGATTCAAAGGGGCCTGGCTACTACCCATGTGGTAGCAGATCTTGACATCATTCATATGGTACTGATTTTACCAGTATGTAAAATGCTGGAGTTATTGGGTAAGGAAGGCTTCCAGGCACATTTCAGAAGAGGGCATGGGAAGCCAGGTCATATGTTTCTGAGAGGACTGTACATGAAGCTATAAGAGTGAAACCAACAGTGTCACGGAGACCTCAGGAAGTTGAAGAAGCCAGGAATGTGGAACATCTGAAGAAAGTTACAAGAAGTGAGCAGATCTAGTCCAACAGAGAAATCATGAGTAGTACAACCCCTTGCAATGACTTAGGAATGGGGTCTCCCAATGCATTTGGAGTTTATATCGCACTACAACTTACCCTTTGTGCACTACATGGAGGTACAGGATTTAAAATTTTCCCTGATTGCTTTCTGTCTTGCTTTTGTTTGATTGCTTTCTTTCTCTCTGTTCCTCCCTTTGGGAATGGAAATATTTATCCTGTGTTTTTAAATGATGGTAGTGTTTTACTTCATTTTTTATTTTTATAGAGGCTCATGGCTAGTTTGCCTTGTATCTCAGAGGAGATTGGACTTGGACTTTTCAGCAATGCTAGATCTCTCAGGGATTTGGCAGGTCTTAGAGTTGGACTGTATTCATTTTGCATAAAGAGATTCTCATGATCCTTTTGGGGGTCTGGGACAGAATGCTATTGTTTATATCTAGATGTTCACACACAAACGCTCATGTGATCACAGTTGGGTCTTTTGGAAGGTGATTGGATTCTGGGGATTTGGGTTCTGGGCAGAAGTGGCAGGTCACTGTGGGAGTGACCTTGAAGAGCATATCTCCCTTCCCATCTCCTCCCTGGACTCTGTTTCCCGGCTGCCCTGAAGTCAGTAGCTCTTTTTCCATCAAGCCCCTCTTCCATGCTGCTCTGCCTTGAAACAGCCCATTTTGGACTGAACCATGAGCCAAAATAAGCTTCTCCTCCTTTAAGTTGGGGGTGTGTGGTATTTTGTTCCAGTGATGAAGAAAGTTAAGACATGATGCTAGAAACAAGGTTATGGAAACTTCTTCCTTCATATTGCCTTTGCTCTACAAAGTACATTTGGCAAAAACCATAAATGAGTTAAAATAACCTTAAAATATAAAAAATTTTTACATTTTACAAATGCCAGTATACTTTTGTATGTCTTATCACAGCATAATATGCACATATACATATAACTATAAATAGTGCCATGATTTCATAGAAGGAGGCAATCAAAAATGAAAGATTTAAGATAAGAAATCAGAATTGAATCCTCCAATTTAACTTTAACTTTGTATTCCTTACCAATAAATTATTTTTCTATTGCTCAGTAGTGGGAATGTGATTGAAAATATCATACATAATATTTCAAGATAGAAAAGAGGATTTTAAATATTTTTACCAGAGAGAAATGAAAAGTATTCAAGTTCACGGACATGCTAAATGCCCTCATTTTATTTGTATACAATGTGTACATATAACAAAACATAACACTGTATACATATATTCAATTGCTGCGCAGATTAACAAAAAATGTTTTAAGATGTAATTAATGATAATGTCAGACTAACTGAATATAGCTTTTATTAAAATTAATAACACTACCTTGTATACTTTATTCTTAAGTTGATTTTACCACTATTTTTAAGATGCATAATATTTTAACTCTTTACTGACTGAAAAGTCAAATTACAAAATATGAGCTCCACACGTTTGTTGAAAAATTTCATCTTTCTCTATTTTTCATTCTTTTTAAAATAATTGTCAATTTATAAATCCATTAAGATATTTTAGTTAACAGAAGTTTACAATTTTCAGAAATATTGATAATATAACTGACATAGATGAATGTGAATGTAGACTCTACAGAGATTTATACCTAGTTTTATTATTTTGTCTAATTGCAATGTTATTGCAGAAGAATATGTTTGCAGTGAAAACTTGGTCTACCCAACAAAAAATATTAAATGTAGACTCTGTGTGAACCCACTGTAAATAATGGGCTCTGTCTTTCTTCAGTTAAAAGCTTTCTGGGCAGAATGACAGACACATATAAAGCCTGGCACACTGACGATGTAATTAGAGATTTGAAATGGAGTAGCACATTTCCAGAATCTTATACACTGTCTTGTTTAAAATATATTTGTAGTTTGGTTATACTAAACATAATGCTGCATTCAGAAGAATATGGTGTCACCATGGGAAAATGAGCTTGTAGTAAATTATTCTTTTACTTATTTATAAGCATTGGAACTCATGAAGTCACTATTTATATGGTGAGGAAATGTAAGCTGTATAGAGGAAAAGAAAATGAAACATGAAATATCATGACCACTTGCATTCCCAAGACATCATGATATGCATAAATCTATATACAATTCAAATTACATAAAATTAGTAAGGAATTATCAAGTGGGTATAGTAGCCTAATTGTTTCTCTAACAGGTGTGTTTTTACAGTTGTGCTTGTGGTTTCTTATGCTCTTCTCCTAACTGAAAGAGCCAATTTTCTTACACTATTCCTGCAACCAAAAATAGTATCACGGCTTCCTCCATGACACTGCAAAAATGTTCTTCTAAATTGTTTTTTTTTTTCCTACTGTGAGTCTCCCATGACATTTAAAAATTAACTGAATTATTCTAGGTTTATTTTAATTATCACTTTACCTTAAAATAAATAATCTAAGTAAGTGTTTGAGAGTTAGAAAGGGATCTAGAGCTAGCAGAGTGCTTTTTGCTGTCTCCACTTTTGAGCTACAATCTTAGTTTCTTAGGGATCAAGACAAATGAAGGTCCTGACTAAAGCAAGCTGTCTGTCACTATCAAGACGGTAGCAGGAGAGAATAGAGCCTGGATAGTGCATGTTAACTAAGAAGACAGCCACTACTCAATTCAAGGTGATACCAATATTTGGGCTGAAATGTGTTAGGAAAGCAGTAAACTCACACTGAGAGGAAGTCAACTAATCTAGGTCTTTAATCTTTACTCATAGCTTAAAGTTATGTCCTGTTCTCTTTCAGAGAAAAATATCTCAAAAGGTAGAGCTCTCAGTAATAGCCCTTTCACTGAGGCTAATCTATTATTTGGCTTTTTAAATTTCTTGACATTTTCTTTTCTAGCCTTTACAGTGTTCTGTGTGTTTTCTTGCTGCATAATGTGTTGTTATGCAAAAAAAGTTTCTGAGCTTAGTATTCTGCATAAAGCATATGCATATAAAATTAAACACCTCAAATGAAAGTTTCTAAAGATTTTGTATTCTAAATGGAATAAATTATATTTTTAGAAACACCCTAGTAAATAATAGAGTTGGAAAAGAAAAATAACCACATGCCAAAAATCCCACAATAAACAGTAGAAAATTGATTGTCTAACAAAACTTTCCCAGGAACTTGAAATTACTGTAAATTTTAAGTAATCCAGAAACAAAAGCCAACTTGAGACCTCTGGTTGAAAGCATGCTGTACAATCCTGGTACAAACAGTCCTAATAATTCAATAAGTAGCATTATTTCCTATAAGGATACCAAGCAACACAATTGTTTAATTGGCTTGGTAAGTCAAATTAGTGATAAAGAAAACATCACTAATGGAAACACTGATATTGATATGATTTTGTTTATAGCAAAGTACATTAGAAGGGCCATTGCTTTAAATTTATTATTTAAATTTTCAATAAATCAAATCTATACACTGTATATTAGATTTTGCTTAATTTCTTAATAATTTGTCTGAAAAATTAAGAAAGTAAAAGCTCTTTAACCCATCAAAATATGAAGTGTATACCTTTATTTAAGAAAATTAAGATCTCTCTAGGTATTTTGAAAAATGTTTCTGTAATTTCCATGGTTCCAAACATATATTTGAAACTTGTTGAGTATTTCTTCAGTATGTACTTGACTTAGATAAGTGATGCTATTTGCAAGAAGGTAAATAAATAGCGCAGTTGTTTGAATTCTATACATGGAAATCAATTGAAATTTATTGGTATATCAGTTCAACTCTAGAGATCCTTACTTAATTTTTGTCAGATTTTGAAAGATACATGGTAATGTCTTCCAAGATGATACTGAAGTTTTCAGTTTCTCTTATTTATTTTCTCTTAATATTTCTTAGATAGATTTTGAAAACGTAATGGATGCACACCAATAGAAAGATTTTGCATCTTTCTTGGATTGAAACTAAATGTTTGTTTAAAATTCTGATTTACTTGGACCTTAATATCCATAGCATCCAGTGACCTGAGTAGCTCTGGCCTCTCTACCTCAAAACATTTTAGAAGATTTGTAATAGATGAATTTGCAATGTGTCTTTACTTTTTGTTTTTTAAAAAAGTGTCCTATGTTATGTAAAACTTCTCATATCCATCTTGGTATTTCCAAGGTGAGTGTAAATCAGTAAGACTTTTCTCTGACACTGATTTTATCCCTTATATTTGTTTTTTTAACATTAATTTTGGAAACATCGCCTTAGGCAGAAGCCCCTTCCAACAGTACACAGTTTTGCTGCTGAAGAGATCAAAGTTCATTCCCAGCTTCAGTGCACACATTTCTGGGGAAAGCACTCGTTTGGAGGGATGGTGAACCAGTTGTTCACCCTTCACCAATCAACTGTGATTAGAAAATTTGACTTCTATAAAAGATTGATTCTCATAATTTTCTCGTTAGTTAACTATATCAAAAAGAGTGGAAATTTTTCACTATGACAGATCTATCATAATAAAACCGTTAAGGTAAAACAGCAGAGAGTGCTGTGTCCATGATTTAATACGTTGGTACCGATCATTATACCAAAAAATAACATGTACTTCTCTTACTTGATTCGGAATTTACTTTTGTCAAGTAATATCCCCAATATTTATGGAAAAGAGCTAAGAAAAAGTTCCATTCTGAGGCAGGGATTATTTTATCTTGTTCTTTTAGTCCTTAGAGTCATACGATATAAGGTATAGGATATGATACAATATCATATGAAAACATGAACAATTTTAATTCAACACTATTTTGTATGCTTTGTGTTTATTTTATTTTTTAATTACTTTGGCTATGTCTAGGTTTTGGAGAAAGCATGAGATTGGGCATCCTTGCTTTGATCTCCTACTTAGGTGAAATATTTTCAGTTACTTTAACCACAAAATATAATGATATCTGTCTGATTATTATAACATGTCTACATTACATTTTCTCTTGACAAATTCAGTGAATTCCAGGTCAAAATATGAATTGTGTTTTTACAGTAATAGAAACCAAAGATTTTACAATATATATGGAAACACAAAAGAGCCCCAAAGCCCAAATATCATGACTGAGTGTACAAAACTGAACAAATGGATATAAAACTATTGTCACTGGATAGAATAGCGTATTATTTAGGCTTTTAAAAGTAGGAAATCTTGCAATATTCAACAACATGAATTAACATGGTAAATATTATTTGGAGTGAATTTAGGAAATCATGGAAGTACAATGCTGCAAGATCACAATTCTACTAGTAATCTAATAATTAAATGTGTAGATTCAAAGAAGAGAATTATGCTTGCCAGGAACTGGAAAAGGGCGGGTAATTTTCTAAGCAACAGGTATTAAATTTCAGATAGAGATAATATATCTTATAGTTCTCATGAACAATATTATATATAAAAATATTATAAATAACAGCAATATAAATAACAATATTGTATATAAATAACAATAAATAAAAATAACAATATTGTATTTTAGGTATAAACTCATAAATAACAATATTGTACTTTATAAATAACATTGTAAATAATATTATAAATAACAATATAGTATTTTGGGTAGAAACGTGTTAAGAAGTTAAATCTCATATCAAGTGTTCTTACCATAATGGGAAAAAGAATACTCTAAAACTCAATACATGTACTTTAATTTTAGTATCACACTACGCCTAACAAAAGGTTAGCAGAGGAAAGTTATTTTCATAGAAGCTGTTCATTCATTAATTTAGAGTCTAATCTTATCCTTGTGCAATGTTGAATTACTATTAATTTAATTTTGGCTAGAAATCTTACATCAAATTACCTTTTAATTCAAAGTTCTTGTTATTTAAGATGTTCTTTTGGGTTTTCTATAACAAAATACTTTAATAAATGTGTTTCTAAAGTGTCAATAGACAGTTGTTAAGTAGGATTATTATGCTCTTTAATAACCACTTCATAAGTGCTTATAATAAAATTTCCAATAAACATTCATTATTAGGAAATCTTTCAAAATGTTTAATATTTATGAATAAGGGACAGTGATAATTACAGAATCAATAGTTTTACAGTTGTTGGTTATAAGAAATACTTTGCGAAAATTAAGGGCACCGTCTCCCTACACTACATGTAACTACTTATGTATTTATTTTATTTACCTTCTCATACTTTAACCCGTTCGTTGATTTTGTTTTAATTTCAATAACTTTATTTTGTTTGTGGCTATTGTGAAGCCATATTAAAACCGTTCTAAAAGCTGGTGGAAAATAAGTGGTGAATGCATATGAGTATATTCATTGTCTTTGTTGTGGCTAAACAGTTCACTAAATTTAAAACAATTCACAAAATGTTAACATATTTTTGCAGGTTTTCATGTTCTACTCAGTTTTTCTGTGTAGTTCCAAGTTTCCACATTTTTGTATTTGAATCTCACCTACTGTATTGAGGAATATACATGCCTAATTCATTGTTTATTTAATATAAGACTAGAAATTTTATTTCATATTTCTGTTATTTATATGTGTGTTGCTAATAAAATATTTTAATTCAGGTATACAAATTATTTTTCATTAACATATTATCATATATTTTTAAATTTACATGAATCTAGTATTTCATTTCATAAATAGTAAACTAATATTTTTAAGTCTGAAAAGAATCCATTTTATTGATTTTTTAGTCTGATATTCACTTATGTGGTCTTAATATTTACCATATTTTCTTAAAAGGTTATTGTGGTATCAAATAGAATCAAATTGGTTTAATTTGGAATCTTTTCCAGAGCACTATCAACTGTATGTTCCTGAGTCAGCTCAAGTTGGTTCAGCAGTTGGGAAAATCAAGGCAAATGATGCGGACACGGGCTCGAATGCTGACATGACTTACTCTATCATAAATGGAGATGGCATTGGGATATTCTCCATCTCCACCGACAAAGACACCAGAGAAGGGATCCTTTCCTTAAAGAAGGTAAAAAGAACATTGTTTTCATGACAACTCACCAATCTTAGCAGGGATGAAGGTTCAAGAGGCTATAAATAATCCATGTTGTCACATATATAAAATAACGAAATATTTTCTCTTTAAAATGTAATTATATTTTAATTATGGTTATGTCTGAATCTTTATATCCTCTGTCAGGAAATGTGGTTTGCTAAGATGGAATGATCTGAAGTAGAACATACTGGGAATACGTTTCTCCTCATGTGTGTTTACATTAGATCACTGCTCAAATCTTCCAGAAATATCCCAGTTGCAACAGTCAAAGATGTAGTGTATTGCATTTCCCTTAAATGCAAAGAACTGCATATCATAAAGATAAATCTCTGATGACTCAGTAATAACAATAGAAGGCAAACTAAACACTGCTACTGATATTAGTTAAAATGCAACTATATAAATAATCTTAGAAAAAAATTGATAATTTATAAATCATTCTAGTGGGCTACACAAATATAGTTTAATTTTATAGAAAATCATATTTTAAAAGATATGTTGTTCTGGTTTAAAAATCTATACATCTTTTAAAGGACTGTAATGAAAATTTCATGTTTTTTTAAAGAGTATGATGGGACAGAGATAAGAGGAGTACACTAGGTAACATACCACATTGAAAACTTTACGTAAAAATTGAAGATATAAACAAACTTCTTGTATTAAACCTCATTATTTTATTATCATATTACTTTATATTTTATTAATTTTAGAATTTAATGGAAAGAGCACTTATCTTTTTTAAAGTATGTAAAACTTGAAGCTTAAAGATTCCTGAGTTACGTTACAAATGTCTTTCATATACCTTTGTAATATCTGTTCTTCATAGTTTCACCATTTATGACTCTATTTATTCTGTATCCTTATCCTTCATCTATTTTACATTTTGTCTTTTTATTGATATAAAAATTGTTTCCCTCTATTTTTTCTTCTCTGTATCTCTTTGTATTACAGATATCCTAATTTCCATTTAACTCATTTCCCTCTTTTTCGTTCTGCCTTCTCATATTAAGTAAATTTTTCTTCCAGTTTTCTCCAAATATGTGTATATATTAATATATCTAACTCATCATTTGTGTTTTCTACAAAGTTATGTTCTTTCAAAAGATTTTTAGAGTTTGCGATAACAGACTGAATAAATTGCAGTGCTCTTATTGACATTATTGTAAATTGTACTAATTTGAGAAACATCAAGAAAGTACACCACCAGCACCTGGAAGGAAGCTCCCCAATGCCATCCCAAGCTCCTAGGGCAGAGAAGGTGAGCCGCATGGGTGCCAGAAGCACCCCTCCCCCCTCTGTGGAAATGAGAAGACACATAAACAAGAATCAAAAATAGACTTCTGGATCACCTACAGCAAGCCCAAAGGGAAATGAGGTGGAACAATCTGATACTCAACTACCTTGACTCTCTGAACTGGCAACAAAAGAGGATTTGGGAAAAATGAAATCAGAAATAATTACACAGATAACAGCAAAGATTGTGCTCATGGTGCAAGACATGACTAAAAAATCTAGACAGGACACAGATAAAAAATAGAGGATTTGAGGAGCATAATGGAATTCCAACATAGGAAACAAATGGAATCCATAACACAGATGCAAACAGATTTCCAGGATATTAAAAATTCCATCGAAAGTCTGCACAGCAGAATGAACCAATGTGAGGATAGAATTTCAGAAATAAAAGAAAAGATTGCAATTAGTGACCAGGAAAAGAAATATTGCTTTAAAATTGTAAAGGAACATGAGAAATCAATCCAGCAGCTGCTAGACGATGCAAAGAACATAAGACTGATTGGAGACAATGAAGAAAGAGGAGAGAGTGCAGAGGACATAAAAAATCTGTTCACAGAAGTGATGACAGAAAACTTCCCAAGGAGGGGGAAAGAACTTGGCATACAGATAAGTGAGACATATAGGACTCCAGCTAGCCTTAATCAAAAAAAATCTACACATAGGCATATAATAGTTAGAATTCAAGAAACCCAACAGAAGAACAAAATTCTACAAGCAGTGAGAGAAAAGAAACAAATCACATACAAAGGAAAGCCCATCAGAATCACAGCAGATTTCTCAATGCAAACTCTCAAGGTAAAAAGAGCTTGGAGTGATATATTTCAAGCTGTAAAGGAAAAGAACCTCCAACCCAGATTGATGTACCCTGCAAAACTATCTTTCAAAACTGATGGAGAAATAAGATATTTTCATGATAAAGAGCACCTCAGGAACTTCATGAATATCAAACCGGCACTCCAAAAAATTTTAGATAATACCCTAGGAAAGGACAATGAGGATCACAACCCCAGGAAACCCAGCAGAGTGAATCCATTGGGCATGACAAATTAAATGTAAAGGGAGAGAATCCAACAAAAAGAAAAAGTCATGACAAGGCTTTTAAAACTTTTAACTTCATCTCCCTAAAGAGTGTATAATTCAATCTTGTTACTGTACTGATGAGTATTTTTCTGATTCTAGTGTTGTACACATTTCCTTCTGTTATACTGGATATTTATCATCTTCTTATGTCTACTTTTTAATTGAGTTGTCTATTAATGAGCTTTAAGAATTCTTTATACATCCTGGTCATAGGTTATATGCATTGTAAATATGGTCTGTTTAAGGACTACTTTTCATTTTAATGATGTCATTTAAAGTTCTAAATTTTGATGGAATCTCATTTATCAATTTTTTTCTTTTATACATCATGTCTTTTGTATACTAGGTAGTTCTTGCCTACCCTGAATTCATAAACATTTTCCCTTATAATTTCTTCTTAATGTCTTATACTTTTAGGCTTTGTTATTTAGATATATCGATCCCTTCACATTATTTTCATGTATGGAAATAAAGGGTTGAGGTTAATTTTTTATATACAGATAACAGGTGTTCTAGTGCTGTTTGCTGAAAACACTGTCTCTTCCTTGGCTCTTGAATTGAGTTTATGTTCTATAAAATGCTAATGTTAAATAATCTTTCAAAACTCAGTGGACCATATATGTGTGGTTCTATTTCTAGATTCTCTGTTTTATTCAAATGATCCATATGTCTTTCCTTAAGCCAACACTGCCTTGATTACTGTAGCTTTAGAAGAAGTCTTAAAATTATGTACTAAATGTCTTCCAACAGTGTTTTTGTTTTGTTTTGTTTTGTTTTTTTAACTTTTCTAGGTCCTTTGTACTCCTACATAACTTTTAAATTTCAATGTCCAATTTAGTTTATAGTAAGTATACATAGACTTGGATTTTTATGTATACCTTGTGTTTTCTAATCCTGCTAATTTCAAATACAAGTTCTAGGAGCTCCTAGAGATTTTTTAGTATTTTCTCTGTAGATGATCATTTCATCTGCATATAAAGATTTTACTTCTACCTTGCCAATCCTATCCTAATTCTGTCATTTTATTGCCAGACTATTTTGATGGGGCCTAGGTTTCAAAGTTTAATGGACAGATTAAGAGTAAGCATATCTGCCCTTGTTCCCCACCTTAAGGAGAAAGCATTGTATCTTCTCCATTCATATCAGGCATTCTCGCTGGAAGTATGGAGTACATGTCTTTAATTTGTTGAGAAGGTTCTGTTCTACTTCTAGTCTTCTGATAGCTTTTACCATGAACAGCTGTAGAATTTAGTCTAATACTTTTTTTCCAACTAGTGACAGGATCATATGGCTTTTTCCTTTCCTCTGTTTAAATGATGACTTTTGGGGGTGGATCTTCCAATGCTGAACCAACACTGCCATCCCTATAACAAAACCACTTTCTACATACTGCCAGATCTGACTTCTAGTAGTTCATTTTGTTAAACAAATTTCTATCTATGTTCATACATTTTTCCTCTATTATCTTTATCCAGTTTTAGGATTAGCACAACATTGAGTTCTTAAAATGAGGGGAGAAGTGTTCCTTCTTTTTTCTACTTTAATTGTTTGATATAATTTATCAGTTAAAATGTACATGAGCCTGAGTCACTCTGAAAACACCAAATCAGCTTGCTGCAATAAGGGAGGTCTGTGGACATGGTCCTGAGGTCACCAGTCATGCTGAAAACACCAAATCAGCCCACAACCTGGCAGCAAGCCACTGGATCCCCCCCCCCACCCTGCTCCTTCGTCCTCTGCTCTGTACAGCCACCTGGTTCCACACTACAAAGACATAGAGGACACTGGACCACCAGACCACTGTAATGGAGCTAATCAAGTTCTCAGCATTTAAAGAATTCCTGCCCAGAGTTAGGGGCTTCTGAGCCACAATTCCACTGCTCCTGGTCCAGAGTAAGGGACTTCTGGGCCTCCAAAAGTCCTGCCGCTCCCAGCCCAGAGGAAGGGGCTTTTGCACCACCATTCCTACCACAACTCCTGGCCCTTGGCCCACCTCTCACAGCTCAGAGGTGGTGAGCCACACAGACTTCAACAGCACCCCCCTGCCCCCATAATCAAAATGAGAAAACATGAAAATAAGTCTCAAAACCAGATTTCCAGATGACCTACAGCAACCCCAAGGGGAAATGAGATGAAACGCTCTGATACTCAACCACCTGGACCCACTGAACTGGCAACAAAAGGGGATCTGGAAACAATGAAATCAGAAATAATTTCTCAGATAACAGGAGAAATTGTGTTCCTAGTGCAACATATGATTAAGAAATCTAGAGAGGAGCTGAAAACATGATGGAATCCCAACATAGGAAACAAATAGAAACCATAAAACAGGTGCAAATAGATTTCCAGGAGATGAAAAATCCACTGAATGTCTACATAGCAGAATGAGCCAATGTAAGGACAGAATTTCAGATATAGAAGCCAAGATTGCAATTAATGACCAGGAAAATAAAAATTATTTCAAAATTATAAGGGAACATGAGAAGTCAATCCAGCAGCTGCTAGACAATACAAAGAAGAATAACATAAGATTGATCAAAGTCAATGAAGAAACAAGAGAGAGTACAGATGACATAAAAAAATTTTTGCAGAAGTAATGTCAGAAAACTTCCCAAGCAGGGAAAAGAACTTGACATACAGATAAATGAGGCATATAGGACTCCAAATAGCCTTGATCAAAAAAAAAATCTACACATAGGCATATAATTGTTAAGATTCCAGAAACTCAACAGAAGAACAAAGTTCTACAAGCAGTTAGAGAAAAGAAACAAATCACATACAAAGGAAAGCCCATCAGAATCACAGCAGACTTCTCCACACAGACCATCAAAGCAAGAAGAGCTTGGAGTGACATATTCTAAGCCCTGAAAGAAAACAGCCTCCAACATAGATTGAGGTACCCTGCAAAACTATCTTTCAAAATTGATGGAGAAATAAGATACTTTCATGACAAAGAGCACCTTAGGAACTTCATGAATTCCAAACCAGCACTCCAAAGAATTTTACACAATATCCTAGGAACAGATATTGAGGATCACAACCCCAGGAAGCAAAGCAGAATGAACCCATCTGGTATGACAAGAAATTAAATGAAAAGGGGGAGAACCCAACAAAAAGTAAAAGTCATGGCAATGATAAGTCAACATGTTTCAGTTATAACCATGAACGTTAATGGTCTCAATTCACCAATCAAAAGAAATTGACTGGCAGAATGGGTCAAGAAGCAAAATCCAACAATATGCTACATACAAGAAACACACTTAATTCAAAAGGAAACTCATAGACTGAAAGTTAAAGGGTGGAAAACAATACTCCATGTGATGGGAACCTGAAAAAAAGCAGGAGTAGGTATCCTCTTTGCAGATCAATTAGATTTCAAACCAACACTGATTAAGAGAGATGAAGAAGGACACTACATCCTTGTAAAGGGAAGAATTCAACAGGAAAGGATGACAATGATAAATATCTATGCATCAAACACTAGGGCACCCAACTATATAAAACAAATACTAACAGGACATGAAAACTCATACATGCACTAATACAATTGTAGTGGGGGACCTCAGCACCCCACTGTCACAAATAGATAGATCAACTAGACAAAAAATAAGTAATGGAATACTAGAACTCAATTGAACTCTTGAACAAATGAACTTAACAGATGTTTACAGAGTCTTCCACCCCACAAAATCAGAATACACATTCTTCTCAGCTACACATGGGCCATTCTCCAAAATAGACCACATACTCACACATAGAACATGTTTAAGTAAGTGCAAAGGAATTGAAGTTGTCCCCTGTACATTATCAGACCATGGTGCGATGAAATTGGAGATCCACAGCAAAAGAAACTTGAAAAATTTCATAAACACATGGAAATTGAACAACACACTTCTGGATAGCCAATGGGTCACAGAGGAAATTAAAGAAGAAATCAGACAGTTCCTTCAATTAAATGACAATGACAATACAACATATCAGAATCTATGGGATGATGAAAGTGGTTTTAGGAGGGAAATTCATAGCAGTGAATACACATATTAGGAAAACAGAATGAGTCCAATTAAACAATGTGATGCTGAACCTCAAGCTTCTAGAAAAAGAACAGCAGGACAACCTCAAAGCTCATACAAGGGAGGAAATTATAAAGATCAGAGGAGAAATCAATGCAATGGAGACTAAGAGAACAATACAAAAAGTTAATGAAGCCAAGAGTTGGTTCTTTGAAAGAATCAACAAAATTGACAAACCCTTAGCCAACCTTATCAGAAAAAGAAAGAAAAGGCCAAAATCCATACAATTAGGAATTAAAAGGGTGAAATTGCAACAGACCCAGCAGAAATCCACAGCATCATCAATACCTACTTCCAGAACCTATACACCAATAAAAAGGAAAACACAGAAGAAATGGACAGATTCCTAGATACATATAAATTACCAAAGTTGAACGAAGAAGACCTAAAAATTCTGAACAACCCAACATCAACCAATGAAATTGAAAATGTAATTAAAAACTTACCAAAAAAGAAAAGCCTGGGCCCTGATGGCTTCACTGCTGAATTCTATAAGACATTTAGAGAGGAAATACTGCCACTACTGTTTAAACTCTTCAATGAAATTGAAAGGGAAGCAATACTCCCAAATTCATTCCTGGAAGCAAGTATCACCTTGATCCCAAAAGCAGAGAAGACCCATCATCTGAAAAGGAGAACTATAGGCCAATATCACTAATGAACATAGATGCAAAAATCCTTAATAAGATACTGGCAAATAGAATGCAGAACATCATCAAGAAGATCATACACCCTGATCAAGTGGGATTCATCCCGGGGATGCAGGGATGGTCCAACATATGCAAATCAATCAATGTAGTACACTACATCAATAGAGCCAAAGACAAAAACCATATGATTATCTCCATAGATGCAGAAAAAGCATTTGACAAAATCCAACATGCATTTATGATAAAAAAAAAACCCTACAGAATATTGGAATAGATGGTATCTACCTCAAACTGATAGAAGCTATCTATGAAAAACCAACAGCCAATATATTAAATGCTCAAAAACTGAAATCCTTCATGCTAAAATCAGGAACAAGACAAGGATGTCCACTATCACCACTTTTGTTCAATATAGTTTTGGAAATATTAGCCATTACAATTACACAAGAGAAATAAAAGGAATAAAGATAGGAAATGAAGAAGTCAAATTGTCATTCTTTGCAGATGACATGATACTCTATATAGAAGACCCCAAGAACTCCACCAAAAGTCTTCTAGACTTAATAACTACATTCAGTCAAGTAGCTAGTTACAAGGTCAACACACAAAAATCAATAGCTTTCCTCTACACAAATGACAGACTCACTGAGAGAGAAATAGGGCAAACAATTGCTTTCACAATAGCATCCAAAAAACTGAAATAACTAGCAATCAACCTAATGAAAGAAATCAAAGACCTCTTCTCTGAAAACTATAGCACTCTGAAAAGAGAGATTGAAGATGATATCAGAAAATGGACAGATATCCCCTGCTCCTGGGTAGGAAGGATCAACATAGTGAAAATGGCCATACTTCCAAAACTGCTATATAGATTCAATGCAATCTCAATTCATATCTCAGCAGCATAGTTCATGGACCTTGAGAAAATAATCCAAAAATTCATTTGGAATAAGAAGAGACCCAGAATAGCAAAAGCAATTCTAGGTAACAGAGACATGGCAGGGGGTATCATAATCCAGAACCTGCAACTATACTACAAAACTACTGTGATAATAACAGCATGGTACTGGCAAACAAACAGACCTGAGGACCAGTAGAACAGATTAGAAGATGCAGAAATAATGCCAGACACACTCAGCCATCTTCTCTTTGAAAAAGGAGCCAAATACCCTCACTGGAGGAATGATAGCTTCTTTAATAAATGGTGCTGGAAAAATTGGGCTTCAACTTGCCAAAGATTAAAACTAGGCCTATATTTCGCATCATGGACTAAACTAAAATCAAAATGAGTTAAAGATCTAAATATTAAAATAGAAACTCTGAGCCAGTTGGAACAGAGGTTAGGTAGAACCCTTGAAGACATCAGTGTAGGAAAAGATATTACGAACAAAACCTCAGTTGCCCATGAACTAGCACAAACAATCAACAAGTGGGATCTCTTCTTATTAAAAAGCTTCAGTGCAGCAAGAGAAACCACCAGCAGTGTGAAGAGACAATCCACAATGTGGGAAAAAATCTTCACTTGCTTTTCCTCAGACAAAGGTCTACTATCTCAAATCTATAAAGAACTTAAAAAAATCAGACTTCCCAAGTTTAAAGACCCAATCAGAAAATGGACATCTGAAATGAACAGACATTTCTCAGACAAAGAAGTAGAAATAGCACATAAATGCATGAAAAAATGTTCAACATCACTGGTCATTCGAGAGATGCAAATGAAAACAATGTTGAAATTCCACCTCACAGCAGAAAGAATGGCTACTATCATGAAATCAACCAATAACAAATGCTGATGGGGCTGTGGGGAAAGAGGAACCCTGCTCCACTCCTGGTGGGAGTGTAGACTGGTGCAACCACTGTGGAAATCAGTATGGAGAGATACATCAAAGACCTAGGACTGGAAGTCCCATTTGACCCCACTATTCCACTGCTGGGGATCTTCCCCAAAGAATTAAAAGAATCATACCAGAGTGATATATGTGCACCTATGTTCATAGCAGCACAGTTTGTGATAGCTAAAACTTTGAAACAGCCCAAATGCCCATCAACTGGAGACTGGACCAAGAAAATGTGGGGTTTTTTTTAATAAAATGGAGTACTACTCAGCCATAAAAAATGAGAAATTAGAGACATTTATAGCTAGATGGATGCACAATGAGGCGATACTCTTAAGTGAAATAAATAGGACACACATGTATAAATACCGAACAGTTTCTCTGATGTGAGAACTGGAAGTGTAAATAAGGACTAAAATGTATAGTAGGTAATGTGAAATAGGAAGAAAAGGGGCAAAGGGGAAGGAAGTGGGAAGGCTAGGGGAAAGGAGAGATGGGAATGGGATTAATATGAGAAAATGGAAAAATAGGAACAAAATCTTTGTAAATAGGGAGGAATGGAGGGGTTGAAGGGAGGGCTGGGCAAGGGTGAAAAATAAGAAACAAGAGATTATGTAAAGGTGCAAATTTGCAACGATGAATGTCATTATATTGTATACCTAAAATGTACCAATGTTTAGAATGAATAATCGATAATTCAAAATACGAAGAAAATGTCCAAAGGGGTAGGGGTAGTGGGAGAGGCAGGGGAAAAGAAAAAAAAGGAAAGGAAAAATGTTGAGAACTGGAAAAAATGGAAATAAAGTCTTTGTAAATAGGGAAGGGTGGAGGGGATGAAGGGAGGGCTAGGAATGGGGAAAAATGTATATGAGCCTGCTGTTGTCATATATTTAGTTTTTCAAGATAGGAATATACTTTCTTTAATAGGTGCTATTCACATTTTATATTTCCTCCAGTTAATTTCATTAATTTTTCTTCTACTTCTTAGAAGTTGTCAAATTTATTTCAAAAAAGATTTTTGTAATATGCTTTCTATACCCTTTGAAATTCTGTAAAATCTGTGGTAATGTCTCCTAGATCTTGATATTCTAATTTTAAAAATGTATAATTGATATTGTGTAACAGGAAGAAAAGGTCTAAAGGAGCAGGGGAAGTCGGAGGGGTAGTGTAAAGGAAAAAAGGGAAAGAAAATATATGAGAAAAGGAAAAAAACTGAAACAAAGTCTTTGCAAATAGGGAAGGGTGGAGGGGGTGAAGGGAGGGAAAGGGAAGGGGAAAAAAAATAAGGACGAAGATACTCATGTAATGGTAGAAGTTCCCAATGATGCATGTAACTGTATTTTATACCTAAAATGTACCAATAAACTTAATGGGGGAAAATAAAGTACGGGAATTGAAGACAATGAAGAAATATTACCTCCCTTGGTGGTTGCTTTTAACTGTAAAACAGGATCAAATCATGTGTGGAGATGGATGTATTTACTTTCATTCTATTTGTACATGCACAGTTGGCATTTTCAAGATGAAAATTGTATCAATCTGGTAAACCATAGTGATGATATCCTGAGAACCTTGATGATCAATTCAAATTATCTTTCATCATTTCTTCCTGGATTATTTTAATATAGACTGGTTTTTTAAAATCTGAGTTGAATTATTTTTGCATTCATATAAATTTTAGATCCTTCAGATTATCAATTTCAAAGTTGTTTCATTCCTGTATGTTTTATTTTAGAAATAATTGCAATTTGGGAATTAATCTCTATATTTTGGTGTGTTTTAGCCTTTGAGAGTTACAGAAACAAGAAGTGTATATTATAGACCTTATATAAGCCTATTCCTTGTTTAATCTCTAAGGAAGCTCACCTTAGTCACCAAGGCAGAAAAGCGAATCTCTTCCAAGATCAAAATTAGCACTGCTATATAAATCATTTCCATAACGTTATGCACATTCCTGTCCATATCGTTCCTTCATTGGAAAATTGCCAAGTCCAGTTCACTGATGCAGGAGGTGGTACATTGTAAATACACTTTGATAACTTTCATTCATTGTTTAATGGAGCCTGACTGGGTGGAAAGGTGGAAAAAAAGGTAAGGATAAATTCAAGTTGATGTGCTCCTTCCTCTGACATCCCCCTCTGTCGCTAGGAATGTGCTTTTCTTGCAATATTTCTTCTTATGACCCCAAGATCAATTCACATTCTGTAGAACATTTATTTTAAACATCATCTTTTTATCTCAAGGCTTTAATCCTACTTATTCTACCCATTGTTAGCAAATGCCATTTGTCACTTTCCTTTTACTTGCTTGGATTCAACTTTTTATACAATACTTAGTAATTTAAGCCCCCAAAATTAATTTTGTCATTTAAATCAACAATGATTATAGAATACATAATCTTTATTTTTAAAAAAAGCATAAATTTTGACCTTGGCACTTAGCATATTTCAAGTCTTTGAAGCTTCAATTTTCTTTTTTTTTCAGTACTTTGTGAGGTGATCATAAAAAAGAGATAAAATATGCAGGGAATGGTTCTCAAAGCCATGTCTGGCTCATAATTACACTATTACCAAAATACCTCCTTTTCCACCTACCTTTCTCTATCTGTTCCAGGCTTGAGTTATGTCTTCAAGACCAGTCCTTGTGGTAATTTTGCTTTCCATTTCTTTCATGAGATTCATTTAACCCAGGAACTGGATGAGATGAAATGCCATGTGCACATTTTATTGCATCCAGATGCTCTCCTGTTTCTTGTTGACCTACTTCCTTCTTTTCCTGTCAACAGAAAGCTGTTTTTCTCTTCAGAATCAAGTTAAACATTGTTAAATAACTACAGCATTCCCATATACTTTTGCTTCACAAATATGTGAACAAATTTTTGTTTCATATGTCGTAGAATTAATATTCTAATTCTAATACACTGTAAAATCTACACATTAAATATTTTTATCAAAAAAAAACTCATTCATGCTTCTGTTTTTATACTTCTAAGGTTCTAGCATCTGAAGGGTTATTCTGATTATCTAAAGACTACAGAAGAAAGAGTTCAAGATTCAATGACATTAATGACTATATTTCTAATGACGTTTGTCAGAGCACTGCTATTGAGCAAATTTTTATCTACTATTCCATCTACTGGCATGATCACAAGGCTGGATAGATATATCATTTAACCTTGAATTGAATCCTGATTATTTTGAGTGCATATATTCCTACACTAAAAATGAGTGCTCTATTGGGAAAGTAATGATCTCATGAAACCTCCTGATGTGTTTTGACTACACGCTCATGGCCATTGGTGATCATTGATACATGTGGGTTCATTTAATTATTTACATCCATTATATCCATAAGAAGAGGAATATTTATGGGCATGTCGATAATTATATAATATAATATATGCATCCTTTATACAAACCATCATTTAGAAATAAACTTTATAAATACTATTTTATAGTACTTAAAATGAAGATCTTTGCATTTATTTCTCATATTCAATGGACATAAGCAAAAGTATTATATTATTTGTATCAAAATCCCGGGAATGATACACAATGAATTAGTGTTAACTCTTCTGCACATAAAAATCTGTAGCAAGAAAGGTTATGCATGTGTTCTGATCTCTTTAGAATTTCCAGCCTCCTGAAAAGAGTTCTGACAAGTACCAAAATCTGTTTCATAATAAGAAGGTTGAGCTAGAAAAACATCATTTAAATTTATCCCAATTCCTTGTGTTTTGACAAAATTTCATTATTTAAAATACATGTTTTAAAGAAAAAAGGAATAATGTTAGCCACTCTTCTAGAATTTGGCCATGATTTTCATGATTGAAATTGTGTGTTTATGTAGAAAAATGTTGATAGCAAACTTGTCAGTATCCCCCACCCCAATACAGAAATCTTTATGATGATACAGCAAAGAAATGTTGATAAAGGACAAAACATAAGGAATCTCTTTTAATTTAGGAGAAAGGAACTTCAGTTCTCTTTAACTCCAAAAAGAATTGAGTCATAGAGCAGCTTGGTAAACATTTTTCAGTATCATTTTAATTATGATATTTATATAATTCTATAGAAAGATTTAAGGAATAGTAGAAGTAATTAATGAGAAACAATTAAAAAGTCCTAAATACGTAGAGCTGCCTGGGAAATGACTGATGTGAAAACTGATAACTGGCTATGGTAATATGAAATAAATTAATATTAAAGAGGTAAAAGTAGTATTTTATAAGTAAGAAAGTGAAGTGATATGTAAACATAATTACTAAAAGTAATAGGGTGAAATTTAGAAAGTAAAATCTGAGATAAAAACCGAAGTCATTTCCTTGACAGTGAGCTATACGAATTAGGAAATTGAGCAGCAACTAAAGAAAAGGAATAGAAGCCCATTTGCCTGCGGAAGTTAAAATTATGTCAGGAGAAGCAGTTCAAGCAGGAACAATGAATAGAAAGGCTTTTGCTCAAATAGTAGTTTAGTTGCTTACCTCTCTGAGTCTGACTTAAATAAATTACAAAGATACTCAGAGATCTGGTAGGTACATTTAGTGATCTTATTAATGTAATAGTGAATGCTTGGAAAAATGATGCATTAAGGTAGCTTTTATTAATGAAGACCTTAGATGCCATGCAATATATATTTGTCACTGTTCATCAAACTGGAATATTATATCACAGTACTTATTTTGTTAATTAGGTTTCAGCAGCATAGTCAAGCATGTAAGGACACAGTCTCTACAGTTTACCAATTGAGATTGAACCTCAAGAGTATCACTTACAGGCTATTGCCTTTGGGAATTTTCTTAATCCCTCCCTATGTTCCTTGATTACCAACATATACAAAACTGGGGCAAATAGACCTTACAGAGAGGTCATAATGATTAAATGAGTTAATCAATGTTCATTGTTTAGGATATTCATATATTTGAAATAATATTGAATTTTTTATCCTTCCATTCAATATCATTTCCTCAGCTCTAGATAGAGCTATAATTGAGGCTGAAGGAAAGCTATTGATCATGCTCCTTGTAGTAGTAATTATTTCAGATACACGGACTATGAAGATAAATGAGATAAATTCTTTCTCTTGAGGAAAATATGGTAGACATGAAATACCACTATAATGTATGATATCAACTGTTAATAGTATAGGTTAGTAAAACTGTTATAAACTCAGATATAGAAGAGGACCAATTTTTCAAAAGTGAGAGATTAGGAAAATCTTTTCATGTGAGATTATTTTGAAACATCCAATCGGTTCTCGGCCTTTTGGCTAAGATCAAGTGAAACATCCAAAGTTTATATTGGAAAAACAACTACTTTATATTTAATAATTTGAGGCAAGGATTTCATATTCAGCTGTATTGTTTTTAAAGTAGGGCGGTTATAGACAATTTTGAAGATGAAAAAACATGGAACATTGTCTTGAGAAATACATCATCTCCCCAAGAACTATTTGTGGATACTAAAGGAAATGACAAGTAGGAGCACTAGCTGTAACTCCCATCAGGATCAAAGAGCTAGATCAGAAGGTAGAATAAATATGTACCTGAAATAGTACCACTTATAATTATGGAAATAAGGTTTTAACTGAAATAAATTCATTGTGTTATTGTTATTTTCAAAGAATGAAGGGATAGAAGTCAGTAAAAGAAATCCATATTAGTTATACTAGCATGCTTAGTAATACAAAAGTAAAAAATTAAAAAAATAATATTACTAATATGTAATGGAAGTAAGATTAAAATATTCTGTAGTATTTTATTTGCAAAATGATATATGCTATCAATATTTGCTAGTGACTTAAATACAGATTAAGGATATTAATTAGATTTATATGAATAGACCTCGTCACAAGAACAAAAATATAAACCTTTAAAGGTAATTATGAGGAGAATTTCATGTAACAAAACTAGCAATATCTAAAATAAAGAAATTAAGATTAAAGAAGAGGAAGTATAAATACAAATAAAAACATAAAATTTTAATGTCCATCATAATGAAATCCTAACCAAAATCACAAAGAGATAAAACAACACATTCAAATAAATCCTAAGCCCAGAAGTTCACTATTAAAATACTATAAAAGTAAATTATCTGTCAAATATTAAACAGGATATTTATAAAACAGTAATTGTGCTTTACATCAAGAGATTTTTCTAGAAAAAGAGTTGTAAAAAGAGACTATATTTCATCAATTTCAGTCTATGACAGAAAAGATTTTTAAAACATAAATAATTCAATAATATAATTAATAAGGAATTGATGTAAAATCATGTCTATAGTCTTAAAATATAACTTTTTCTTTTTGTGAGTCTATGCAATATTTAGTAAAACTAATTAAATGTAATATTTTTCATAACCAAGTCCCCAAAGACAAAGCTGTGCAGATGAAATGCTGTCATACAGAAACAACTTCAAATTTATGGGGAAAAATTCAGAATACAAAATATCTTATTCAACCTAGAAATGACAGAAGCTCCGAAACAACAAATAGTTGTCTCAGTGTCCTAAATCAATACAAAATGTTCACCATTCATGGTCAGTTTTACTTTGGAGAAAAACCAGAAGTCACATAGTGCCAAATTGAGTGAACACTGTGTCTGGGGACACATTAACCCCTTCACAGCCCTGCCTGTCCTTTGGATGACAGTCGGCAGTAGCATTCACTGAATTTCTGAGCACATCTCATAAAGACACAAAAAAGGTCTTCCAGAATTGCTTCAGGACATGACAAGAGCAATAGAATAAATGTGTCTGAAGCCAAGGTAGTATTCCAAGGAGGATAAATGTCAATGTGTCTCTTACTGTGATTTTTAAAAATTTAAACATTACTCACATTTTTGAGCATACCTTCTAGGTTTCAGTGCATTCTTCCATTGGTGAATTCATAGCTGAATGTATTGTTCAGAGCTGAGGCCTAGCTGAAGGAAATAGATCATTGGGTTGTGTCCAGGAAGGGTGGGTTCTTCTCCTAACTCCTCTCTCTTTCTCTACTTTCTGGCTATCATAGAGTGAGTATCTATCCTCTGCCATGTTCTTCTGCCAGGCCATTTCTGCCTGGGAGCCAGTTGATCATAGATTTAACCCATAGAAGCTGTAAGCCAAGTTAAACCTGTCTGTCTTTAAATTGTAGCTGTTGGGTATTGTGCCTTAGCAACAGGAGAATGGCTAATACAATTTGATAAAAATTAAGTACATTTGAAAAAAAATACTCATACTTCTAGATACTGCACAAAGTCTATACAGTTAGATAAATTAAATAGATAACTAAAATAAAACAAAATAATAGTGACAAATTTTAGAAAACATGTATATAATAAATTTTAAAATCCTGATTATGTAGACAGATAAAAGAATAATAACCTTTAAAAGATCTTCTTAATAAAAATGAATGGATTAACAGAAAATAAACAGACAAAATGAAAAAAAAGTGTTTACATAATATTTTCTTAATTCTACAAAATAGGTATTATATAGAAGTATTTTTGGAAAAATTAATGAGAGAAACTTTAAGTAAATAGTAAATTCATATGAACTTATTTCAGTACAGGAAAAAGATTTCATGACCCACCACCTCTCTAAAACCATCAGACCCTATGATTCCATAGGGCAATTTATCAAATCTGAAAGAGCAAATAATTCCTATGCTGTGTGAAACTTCTGACACAGTTCAAAAGAAGGGAATTTTTACTGCATTTAAAAAATAAACCAAATGAATATACACTGCTTTCTAGCTACGTGGTACCAAATTACAACTGAGTAGCATGAAATGAGAGACGTGGATCACACTTCTGGAGGCTGAGTTGTTCTTTCCACATAAAAAGCAGGGGACATATAGTCCTGGCTTCCTCCAGATCCTTCTGACACCAAGCACCTTTCCTATGTCTTGGGAACATGCCAGTCTTAGCTCCACATGTGCATGTGTGGTTGCATTATCTCCCCACCCCCCACCAAGGCTTTCTCTCTCTTACACTTAAGAATATTTATCATTGGATTTATCATTAAAGAGAATTCCAAGAAAAGTTCCTCAGGTTATCTTTACTATATGAATTATTTGAACCATTTGATGTATATATATTTTGTGGATCACAGTCAGCTCAATTATAGCCTACTTCTGGCTTCCCAAAATTTGTGTCTGCTTCATGGACAAAATAAGCAGACTCTATCCTAACCTCCCTACCAGTATCAATGCATGACAAAATCAATTCCAAGTCAAAATCGTATCGAATTATCATTGACCAAAAAGTTCTCATTCTCACTTCCAGAATCAGATGTGAGGGAAACGCTATCTTCCCGTCTTATAACTAAAATTTTCATGTGTGTATCCTGACCCCAGGAAACTAGTTACCTGTTACCGAAACTGTAGTCATAGAAAAAGCACAGAATAATAGTTACAGACACTGACATTCCAACAGGAAAAAGATAGAAGAAATAAAGTAGTTTCTAACCCCTAATCCAGCAGGGAAAATTTTCCTGTTTCACGACTTAAAAATAATGCTCTGTGTCTTGAAACTTGCTCTCTAATCTCGTATGTCTGCTGGCTACTCTGTCTGCTCTGCATACACCATATGAAATCTAAATTTGCCCTGAAAACAATCTTTATCACTCATAGCTCCACAGTTGGGATTTCTGGATTAACCTGACATCTTGTCTTGCAGAATGTTGCATTACAATATGAGTTGAATGCTAGCCATGCAAGGGGGGCTTTCTTCCTAGAAGGCCAGGGCAGCTAAAGAAGCTGGAGAGACAGGGAACAGATCTCCCGTAGAGTCCTCAGAAAGAGTATAGACCTAACAAATCCACAAGCGCTTACCTTCAGAATAGCAACAAAAATGAATTTCTACTTTTGGATTCTGTCTCATTTGTGGTATTTTGCTAGGACAGTCCACATAGTAGGATTAACACAAACAGTAAACCAATACAAATATTAAAGAGCGTATTAGTGCACATAGAACCATTCTAAAAATTCTGCAAGAACAAAGCGCATCACAAATGGGATAAATTCGAAACTACTTGGAAGATGCTATATTAGGGGAAAATCTGTGTTAGGCTAAATCATATGAAATTAATTTTTATTATGTAATTTATAAAAGCAATAGTATATAAAGCTAATTTTGACATTTTTAAGGATTTGAGCTGCCAATACATCTGCTTTGCATATTTGCTAGTTATCTCTTTCTTTCCTGACAAGTGAGCCTCCTTATCAGCTATAGTCATCACAAATGTGAATATTGGAATTGTGTATGTATCATACTTAATGTTGACAGATAAAATACCGAACAAGATAAATTCTAATTTTCAATAAACAACAAATACTTTCTTTTTATAACTGTTTCACATGATAATTGGCACAATATACTCAACATAATCATGTTACCCTAAATTAAATTTTAATTGAGTATACAGCATCTCGATTGATTAAATTTGGCAACACTGATCCTATTACTTGTAAATATGAGAGTAAATGATTTATTTTTAAGTAAAGAAAATAAAACCTAATTGTATAAAATGAAAGAAAATATGACATTATCTCTGAAAAGTTTCTCTCTAAATGTTGTTATATTAATAATTTCCACATTTTCCTAAAATTTACCTATTTGTCTTATGAACACTGTATGGTACTCTAGACTTGAAATTTTCCAAAGGGAAAAGTTCATCATTGTTCTAAAATTTTGTAAAATGTAATGAACTATGTTTAAGTAATCACATCCTAACCATCACCAAATATACTGATGGATCAAAATGTATGATGTTATTAATAATAAACAAATTACCACAAATCAAAGCCCAATCTTGCAAAGAGTCATTAATACCTTTAAAAGAATAACTATTTGCCCATATTCCTTTAGCTTGTTCAATCTGACTGCTTGTGGTCATGATCCACCTAGAAACAATGGGAAGCACATGTAGTCAGTGTCATAATACACAATCAGAAAAGAGTTCTTTTTCAGTATCATGGGCCATCACTATCTATACCAGTACACATATCATGTTCCTATTATCTTCATGCATTTAAAATGAGTCTTCATTTTTATTTTTACGTCTTAAGGTAGAAAATGTTTTTATTAATTTATAAACCTTCACCTGGATATTTAATGTTATTCCTTTCTATGATACCACAACATCCTGGATAAATTTTCATTTCTTTTTAAAGCCATTTGGGTATCATTTTCTTATTACAATCAAAGATTAGATAAACACATTTTCTTGTTCCAAATATACTAGTCACAGTAGACCCTTTTTAGGAAAAAAAATCTGCTGGTCACTGAGCAAAATAAAACCTTTCAGATGGAGTTCTAAATAATTTCTCAAAAGTTAAAAAGATTGCTAGAAAATTGTGGAAGACCAATTTAAAATATATAGATTATAAGTATTTTTCTACAGCTTTGCCACAGTTTCACTTTTAGGAAAATAATTACAATTGCAACTCCACTTTTATGTACTACTGTGGTTGTTGTGAAAGTGAATAATGTACTTTCTATAGTATATACACATAACTCTAATATAGACAAATATATAAATGTGTATAATTTCCTCCCGGTATTTTTCTATATTTGAAATTCAACCTTACTGGGTTTTCCTTATAAATGAGGCTGTTAAAATAGTTCTATTTGCATTAATTCATCTGCTTCTAATTTCCTATCCCAACCTGAAATGTTTCTCTCATCCCTTTGTGGCTCCAGATGGGTCCCCATCCATCCATCTGCCAGTCCTGGCAAACAAATCTCTCAAAATCATTATCACTGCCGGAGGGAAGTCAAATATATATTATATGACCGTGAACATGAACGTATGTGTCCACATAAACAGGCTGCACCTTAACAGTAGCTAGGTTAGTGTTTAAACATATGACACAGATTTGCCAAAAAATTGCTAAAAAATGGAAAGAGACATATGTCATTTTGCCTACACAGCTTGTTAGTACTATCAGATAGGATGAGAGGTGGCCAAAATCTCCTGAACAGATTTCACTGAGTGTCAGAATGATGTAAAACCCACAAAATGAATAAATAGAAACAAACGATTTAAAATATGCTAATATTGTGATAAAAATGTGCTAACCCATGCCCAGTAAATACATTCTGATTTTTAGTTTTCACATTTTGAACACCTATGTATTTCACAGGAATAATCTTATTCAATAGGAAGCCTTTCATAGTGCCCAGATTGGGTCCAAAATGTTATACACATTGATTTTAAACAAATGATGATTCTGCCAGGGCTTTTGCTCTCCATGTGCAACATGCCCAGATTCTGCCATTCTAGCTCTTAAAAGCCAAAGGTGCTCACTACCATTCATCCTATTCCTGAAGCAGCAAACGTGTCATTTTTAGACAGACGATTTCACTCTGAATAGGGTTTATTAATAAATTAGTCAGGCCAATGGTCACTTGTGAATGGAAAGAAGAGAGGAGTAAGGACAGAAAAAAATGCAACAGAATATGTTGGTCTGGCCAGCATTTATGTCAATCAATATTTATATAAGATGTACATTAATTATCTGGCAATTCATTTTTAATTTAGATCCTGTCAAAAGAAAACAACTCCTAATTGGTAGGTCATGAAACCCACACTCAACACATTTCAAAATATCTTTAAACTAAAAACAAATATTTAAACTAATATTTATACTTGATTTTAGCCAAAAGGATGAGAGGTGATTAAATAAGATTATACCATATACAGATAAGTGCATGATATATGATCAACTTTTGAATATTTCGGTGTTTAAGGTTCTTTAAAACTGTAGATTTCCTACAAAATCTGGTAGTATATTGTAGCGACCAAGTTTTAACCATGTCCACATGACCCTACTAGATTTTCAGATGGCAGAATTTAATATCTGGTTTGGAAATAATATCACTTCTTTCCATGCTATGCAATTTTCAACCTGGCAGACACTGGATATACCGGTATATTGATCTTGGACTTCCTAGCATTCCAAACAACAAAAATTAAATTTTGTTCCTTAATCCACCAAGTCTATAGTTTTCTGCCCTAGCCCAGAGTAATCAGGGCATTTACTCTTAGGGAAAATCATCAGAGGTCTTCCATGACAAATGACTATTCTCTGGTTGTGTCTAGAAGAAATGACTGATCTTCCATGAGGAAAGGTTGTTCTCTGATCTTGCAAGATAGAAGCAGCATAGTGCAAAGTCAGTGGCAATAACAGAGATGAAGAATGTCTATTTTGTTTTTTCTTACAGATGTCTGTCAGGAAGATCAGCATCAATATATAGGTCATCAAAAGAAGACAGGTTTTTGGAGGTTAGGTGTGTACTAACCTCATGATGGAAATTTTTTACTTAGTTCAAAGTAAATCTCAGTTAATTTTGGTTCCCAGTGATAATTACATGCATCATGTTTAGTACTTTGTAAGTATTGAATTCTTACTGAAAAGGCATTTCATGTTGGAGATACTAGCTGCTCACATATACGCCTATGTCTCTATAGCTTTATTAATACCTACAGCACTCAATATGCTTATAAAACATAACACAAAGTATTGTAAAATGTCTGTTTACTATTTTTTATCCTAGTGTATGTCATACATCCTTTTGGACAAAGCACAGGGTGGCCTTATTCATTACTGATCACTAAGTCAAATTCAATGCAAGATACCTATTTCAAGAGAGTAAATATTAGGTTGACACTTAAAAATCAATGAAAAAGCATTAAACAAATTGTAATAACCTATTAATTGGATTAAAAATTTAAAATACCATAACTATGCAAAGAAAAAGACAGTTATATTAAAAAATTGATTTAAGACCAAAATGTAATAAAGGGGATGGGAAATAAAAGCAATGAAATAGTACTAGAAAATAGAAAAAAATTAAAAACATATAAATATACCAAAATTAGAAAAATTCTATATTAACATTTTTCTAAAATCTCAACAAATATTAGCTTTAAAAACTATAAATTGGTCATATTTTAAAATAGGATAACAAGTTTAAATCAAGTAAGGTAAAAACCAGATAGTCATATATTAAAAAGGCAATGGTTATACAACTGGTATTGAGATTGTTGCATCTAATGGTATTTACCATTTGAGATTTTTGAGAGACCGCCATGCTTTCTAAGTAGCTGTTCTAAATTCCATTTTCACTAACTGTGTAGAAAACTCTCCTTTCTCCACAGACTGGCCCACAATGGTTATCTACTGTCATTTTTACCATGTGCACTTACAGAGAGTAAAAGGTTATCACATTCTAGTTTGGATTCGCATCTCCCTGACAACTAGTGGTGCAGAGCTTTCTGTCATATAAGTAGTTGGTTATTGTTGTATCTTTTTTTGAAAGATGTCTATAAGTTATTTTGCTGATTGTAATTGTACTGTTCATTGATTTATTCTGCTGTTGAGTTGTTTGTATTACTTCTATATTCTGAATATTAACTTCTTGTCCGATGCATAGCTTGCAAATATTTTGTCACCTTCTATGTTATCTCTTCACTCTGCTGATTGTGTTTTGTCTGTGCAGAAGTTTTTTACTTTGATGTTATCTCATTCATCAGTTTTCACTTTTCTTACATGTGTTTGGTGTCATTTAACAAAAAAAATCTTTGCCCAGACCATTTTCCTGAAGGTTTTGTCTTGTTTTCTTCTAGTCATTTTCTAGTTTCAAATTTGACATTTAAATCTGAAATATATTGGCCTTATTCTGTGTACGATGCTTATCGGTGTCTCATCCATTCTTCTACTCATTCATCAGATTTCGCTAACAATGTTTATTAAAGGGAGTGCTCTTGCCCAAATGTGTGATCTTGGCATCTTGGTCAAAGACCATGTGGCTGCAATCTCACCATGAGGTATATATGTAAAGATCATGAAATTAGAGCTATGAATAGATATCTGCACTATCAACAACAGGAAGATATTCAACTAACCTATGAGTCCATCTTCAGATAAATGAATATAGATAATATAGTGTGAATATACATAATGCAATGTTATTCAACAATAAATAAATGTTACTCAACAATAAAATACAATAAAACAGTGGCATTTGTAACAGCTTGGCTGGAGTTGGAGATAACAATGTTAAGTGTAATAAGCTCGAAACATAAAGACAAAGACTGCATGATTGTATTCTTTTATGAAATGTAAAAGAAGCTTACTTCACACCTATACAGATGGTCAGTAGAGGATAGGATGGCTGGAGGAGGGCAGCAGAGATAAGGAAAGATTGGTCAACAAGCACAAACAAATGTGCACAAAAACACCAGTAGATAGAAGGGATAAATTTTGATGTACTATTACACAGGAGAGGGATGATAGTTAACAATATTGCATGTACACATCAAAAAATTAACAGATTATTTTGGATGTCCATATAAAAAATGTTAAAAATGTTTAAAATGATGTAAAACCTAAATATCTTGTTTCTTATTACACAATGTACACTTGCACCAAAATATTACACTGTTACCTATAGGCATGCATAATTATTATCTATCAATTAAAATTGACTTTTAAAAGTTAATAGTATGAGATAGTTTGCTTAAATGCAAATGGAGATTGAGATAATATAAGAAGTAACCAGAGAGGAATAACAACAATAGTCTCCAAAAAGCATATTTGTTTTCCTATGAAGAATTATATTGCTATCTAGTCATGATTATATTTAGAGTTATGTAAAATTACTCTTGATTCAGTCTTGAGTTTTTATGATTTCTGCTATAGATACTACTATTCAGGAAAAAAATATTAATTTGGTTTTAAATAAAGATAGAAGGACTGACTAAAAATAAAGAGATGTACATTTCACTTTCACTTGAAGTCACACTATCTTGTCGCTACCAATTTCTGGATGCTCACATTTATAAAATAAACAATTATTTTAAAGAAAATCTTAGTATTCATTTGCACTTCTGAATTCTTGGAATAACAAAAAATGCACTCTTAACAAAAAAAAAGATGAATGACTGAAGTTTCTCTCAGATACACTTTCATAAATGACAATGGAAATTCTACTTTCCGAAACATGAAAGTAATAATATGGAAATTTTTATTTATTCCACAGCCATTGAACTATGAGAAAAAGAAGACATATACCCTCAACATAGAAGGAGCAAATACACACCTTGATTTTCGATTTTCTCACTTGGGTCCTTTTAAAGATGCTACCGTGCTGAAGATCATTGTTGGAGATGTGGATGAACCACCACTTTTTTCCATGCCTTCCTATGTCATGGAAGTGTATGAAAATGCCAAGATTGGGACCATTGTTGGCACAGTTCTGGCACAAGATCCCGACAGTGCTAACAGTTTAGTAAGGTACGGCATGTTTCAATCTTTCAGACATAGAAACATATGATTGACTCTCACATTAATGCGAATTAAATAATGCTTAAACATTTTAACTTAGCAGATGACTTTTCATTGAATTAGGAAGACATGTAACTATCCCCATGAAAATATTACTCACCATACAGAACCATTTTTCCATTTGGTTTCACAGGTGTGAGCATAATTGACTGAGACAGTTGTTTCCCAAGTAATCAGAAACTAAAGGACCTGCTTTCTTATCGATGCTAAATGTGAATATTTTGCAACAGGTATATCAAAAACTGTGGATAATGTTAAGCTCTAACTTCTGTTTCCTCTAGTTACATAGCAGTTTCTATTTAGCTAATTATCTACCCTTATCAGTAAAAAAGAAAACATGTCTGTCTCTTGGAATTAATGCGGGTCTACATGAAAGGATGTGCATAAAGCATTAAATGCAGTGACCTGCATATGTGGTCACTCAATAACGTTGCTGTCCATGGCTGGCTAGAGTGATGACTCATGACTTGAACTCTGAAGACCGTAAGATGCATTTGGATATTGTGTTGTCTCCACCAGCAGCTGAGTGATAGTTATTGAACCCTGGGGTTCTCAAACTCTGAATATTTGAAGAAGGAATAATAATGTAACTATATGTTGATGGAGTTAAATTATGTTGGACTACATGACTTCCCACAATGCCATTTGTTCAAGTGTTTACTAGAGAGTACCTTATGGTTTTCATATCTCACACTTTAATCATAATTAAGGTCTTATTGAATAATCACAAAAGGTTTCATTTTCACCTCATTTATGTTAGAATCAAAAGAGCTCTATAGATAGGTGTAAACTTCGTATTTATGTTTCTATATTTTGAAACCCTAATGCTCTCAAAGTTTGGAATCCTTAAAAACAGTCCCCTTTCTGTAAAATCTTTATTCTCAAATTCTTTAGGGTTCATCAATTTCAACAAAAGCTAATATACTCAAAATTCTCTTGATATCTTTGTAATATTTATGAAAGACCTCAATTTTTTTCCTAACACGAGTGTTTCCTTTTTTTAAATGTTAATAGCACTGATGCAGAAAATGAAAACAGTTTCCTGTGAACAAATGTGTATATTCACCAAATCAGCTACATCTGCAAATGCACAAAAAAAAAAGTTCTGACACGCTGAGAGGAAAATCTTTGCAGTGCTTAAAGAGGAAGGATAGGCCAAGGATGGAAAATAATACATGTAAGACTAGTTGAGAAAAGCAATCTCTCATAAAGCGAATCAATATGTTCGTTGTCCAATCGGATGAAAACACATCACAATTTAGCATTCTATAACATGCCATATTTTAATGATCCTTTTGGCTCCTAACTGTAAGTGTAATTTGTTTAAATATGTTAAAAGCACAGTACCAAAAAGGTCATGCTCAGGTGAGATATTCTTTGCCAAAAGCAGCCAAAGTCTTGGGGAATTAAAATATTCCACAACATTAGTGAAATGCAAATATATTTGATAAAAATTGTGCAAATTCTTTTGAAAATCACATTTTGATATCAATGATGCAGTCTTTAATTTAAAAAATGGAAGGTGCAATCATATGTCAAATGACATTATACAACCTATCACGAGGATCAGTATTACTCACATGATAACACACATACACACACACATACATACACACACACACACACACACACCTCAGCTTGAAATCCAGGGAAGAGATAATCTTAGGAAAATAAATATTGTATATTAGTCAAAATTCTCCACAGAAGCAGGACCAGTAGACGCATAAAAGGAGAAAGAGAAGAACAATTGTGTGCCGTTGCTTCACACAGCTGTATAGGCGTGTGTCCAGACATTGCAAGGTAACCCAATAGTCTGGAGACCTAGCAAAAATATTACTATTGAAGTCCAAAGACCATCTGTGTGCAAAGTTCTTTTTAGCTTGGAGAAGATGAAACTTTGGTATATTAAAGTCTTCAAATGACTGGATAGGCAAACCGACAGTTTGAAGTAATCTATTTTAATCAAAATCCACTTATTTAAATATTGATCTAATTTAAAAAATTATTTACAGGATGATACTGAATAATGTTTGCCCAAATATCTGGACATTGTGTGATGGTGGTGATCACCTACCTAAAACTTTCTGAGGCAATGATTTAGGGAGACTGAACTCATTCTCTTAATCTAGGTTAGAGATTAGAAAGATAAAGTTTAGAGGAAGGAATGACTATTGTCCATGTGAGGAGCTGGGCTTATCTTTGGGGAAAGGCAACTGATGAGATCTTAGAAGGAAGCTAGAGAGAGATCGTGAGGTGTAGTATTTGAAATTTATTTTGGCAAAAATGCCAATGGCAAAAGAAAAGAAAGCAAAGTAGCTTCAGTAATTAAAAATGAAACAATGATAGGGAGATTTGCATTCCAAAATAAATAATAAGGAAGCTAGAGAATGAAGTAAATGATGCATTGTATTTCATGAAATGTAATCTAAAAGAGTTAAAATTAAGTCAAGGATAAGTTATTTTGAATGGATTTATGTTTACAAACATCATAGATTTGTTTTGGGGAATTAGCACGTGTATATAACATATCTTGATCCTCTTCCATCCCTTTACACTCCTTTCATCTCTCTCCCTTGACCCCCTTCAGTATATCCAGCATGTTTGACTTTTTGTTTCCTAACAGCTCCCCTTCATTACATCCTTTGTTTTTTAGGTTTCTCTATGGAAGAGTAGAATATATTTCTTTTACCATTGCTCTTTATGCCCCAGCAGTGTGAAAATGCTTTTCAACTTCGTGCTGTGGTTGTAATGTGAAGACAAACTTTTTGCCCTTCTCCAGGGACAATGATTCATGTTTAGAGGAATTTCTGAGAATGTCTCAGCTCGGACTGCTACCACAAATTACTTGGACAATGTAGTATGAAACAGACACCATTATTTCTCACTGTTCTGGAGATGGGAAGGCCCATGTTCCAGGTGCTGGCTCTAAACATCTCCTGAGGGCCTGTTTCTTGTTTTACAAACAGCTGTCTCTTTGCTTGGTCCTCATATGGTTAAACAAAGAGAAAGACTGAAAGTCGATAATGCCCTCTTTCATTGCTATAAGGGGATATTGTTCATGAGGTTGCATGAATTTCCCATACTAATATCTGGTAGCAATTTCCTCTTTTGGCTACTTTGGGTGCTGTAACACATTACCCTAGACTGGGTGACTTATTAACAACAAAAATGTATTTCTCATAATTATGGAAGCTGGGAACCTGGGATCAGACTGTCATGGTGATTGGGGTGCATACTATCAACTCCTGTCCCTCACATGTTGGGAAGTTAGGTAGCCAGCACTCGGCCTCTTCCTCAGAGGGCAATAAGCTCATGATCAACAGGTCCATTCTCATGACCCAATACTTCCCTAGACTCTACCTTGGAATTTGGGTGAGATATGCATCAAATCCATAATAGGTTGAGTGCTAGCGGCATCTAGTGGTGGAGGGCAGTGATCAAGCTACGTATCCTATAATTTATAGCGCTTCTACAACAAAGAATTTTCCACCCTAAACATCAAAAGTTTTGAAGTTTAGAAACATGGACATAGAATAAAACAAACTAAGTGGTAGATTGTTAAAACTACAATACTTTCTGCATTCATGAAATAATTTTGAGGAAATATTTTATGGAGCTATGAATCAATATGTACATAATTCATATACGTACAAAGGTATGTGAATATTTCAGTACTTTGAGGGGTCTATCAAATAAACTATTTCTATGAAGAATTAATTTCTCCAGTTTGTTATCAGTTGTTTCAGTATTTGTCCCATATTATTGCAGATATTTAATTGAACACTCACCATAATCCATACATTATCCCAGTTGTTGAGGCGCAAAGATGATGGATATATTATTTCTAAATATTAACAGAGAGAAGCAAAAATCTATTAACATATTCATTATTCGTCTTTGTACATTTTTTTGGTTACAAAACTAAAATGAATCCTGTTACATATTCCTTGAAATAATTAGACACTCTATAGCTGATGTTTGAGGCATAATTCACATAACATTTATTCTTTTTTTTTGGTAGTGGGGTTCGAACTTGGGACCTTGTGCTTCCCAAGCAGGCAGCAGAACCACTGAGCTAAACCCCTCGCTCTATTTATTCTTGATTTTAATAAAAATGTGCCATTCATATGGGGCTCTAGGTGCAAATATTGAATAAAAAACAGAAAACAAAAACAAATACGAAAGCAAGCCTCATTCTACCTTTCTCAAGGTCGAAATATTTGAACTAATTAAGGAAAAGCACATTCCAAATGTATACCTGGCAGTGTACACTGAAATGCAATTAAATCTAAGTCAGTGGACTTGGTAATGAAAGGAAGTTTAAGTCTTACAGGTATTTGTGAAAATCTTCCTGACTAGTCTTTTGCATTTCAATTTTCTAAAGTATTAGCAAGACTCTTCAGATTTCTTACAGAATGCCCTGTCTACTGTTTTTTTGTTCTACTTAAAATAAGATATACAAATTGTGGCAAAATAATAATCACTTTTTGTTAAAAAGGCATAAAATTAGAGCCTAGCTGTTAACTAGCAGTGAAGAAATTGTCAGTTTCAGTAAGCTATATTAGGTAGCATGGCACAATTGGATTTCAGAAACCTCACAGATTAGCTGCTGAGAGATGAGCAGTCTTATTTAAACCTGAGAGCTTTTAGAAATGTAATTCTATAGCATAAGACTATTCAAAATAGTGGTCATTTATCATTTGCTACCTCTTGACCAGGGATGTTACGTCTTATTTAATAAAACTTTAATAAACCAAAAAAGGACTGTGCGACTTGTTAAATCTTACAGGTGAAGAAATTAAAACTCTGAAAATGATATATAACTAAGCTTACAGAGTCAAATTTCGTATTCACACTACAAACCCTGTTTTGCTTTACTCTGAAAACACTGATTGTTTTTAAAGCATAATATTCCTTATTTCATAAACTTCACCTAATAAAAACTGAAACTGAAGAAACTGTACATTTGCAAATCTCAACTTTTACAAGTTAAAACAAATAAAGAAGAAAATTTGGATGAATGTTTTAAGTGTTCAGGAAGCTGTCAATCAAATGTCAGTACCTGGAGTATGCTCTGTGTGGATTCTTTTCACGAAATGGAAAAAAATAATTTAACTCTTGCAGCTCAGGAATAAAAGTGTGCTTAAATTCAGGATGAGTAATGATAGAAGTAATGATAAAATAGAGTAATGATAGAGTAATGATAAAAGCATGCACTACTTGATTTATTGTAAGAAAAATTGTTTGAAGTACCCCAATCACATTTCTAATATGATGGAGAACTTTAGTTGCTGAATTTACATGAATCAGATAGTATATGCCCTCTTTGTTTTATTTTCCTTTCCCTTCCTTTTCCTTTTCTTTTCTTCTCTGTTCTTTTCTATCTTTTGTTTGTTTGTTTCAGCTATTTTCTGAGACAGCATCCCACTATGTAGTTTAGGCTGTCCTTGAACTCACTTTGTAGCCAAGACTAGGCTCAAATTTAGGATCCTCCATCTCAGTCTCATTGTCCTGAGTGCTGAGATTACAAGTGTGTGACACCATGCCCCACTATTCCCTCATCTTTGTTTTTTTCCATCACATTCACAATCCAAATTTACCTGTCCAATTACATATTGTTAAAATTTGAATGATTTTTATAAAATAACTTCAAAACAATAGAAAACAAATATTAAATAATCTTAATATTTCAAATGCTAACGAGAGTTTATATGTTAACAAAAAAGTGAATAAAATTCTGATCACATTTTGAAATATTATCCAGGGTAAAAAATATACTTCTAACATGAATCCATTTGCAAATGTGTTTGCAGGATTCCCTTAGTGTGCAGGTGCTGACTCAGTCTGTTCTGGGATTTGCTGTAGCCATGGGAGGCACATGCTTCCACACTCCTGTTAGGTTCACATCATCTATGGCGAGATAGCAATTAGAAAGTTTGCACTAATCTTGGATAATATAATCATGAAGCAATAGGTGATAGTTCAAAACAAATAGTAAAGTCTTATGGCAAAGGTGAAGACAGATTGAAAATAATAATGAGTTTGAATATCTGTCAAATTAATTTAAATACATACTCATGTAAAAGATCATTTCTAACAAGTAATGAATTTTTTCTATAGATTAAATTTAGTTATATAATTTTAGCTTACTGATAATAATGTAATCATCTTTTTTATCATACACACTCATGAAATCTATGCCTGAACTTTCTGATACAAATATGACTATCCATCAGGAATAATTAATGCTGAGCAGAGTTAGATTCTTCCTAAAAATCAGAAGTTCCTGTCTATAATGTTGGTAAATGTGTCATATGACATATTGTTGATTGATAATGGACTTTACTGTCATGTGTCGGTGGCACTTTAGGTTTGAAGGGGGCTGAGAAATGACTAAGATAGCATTGCTCTTTCATAGATGAATGCATCTATATCTCAAGGAGGCAAAATGGCTGGCCTCAAATCACACAAATAAATAATTAAATTTAAAATAGCTACGTGGTCATATTGCCATTCATTAATAAATATATAGAAGACTTCTGAAGATCTTTCAATTTTGACAAAATCTACCTAACAATTACTTTGGCATCAGTATTCTGTGGCATCTACACCAAAGCACATTTTTGTCCTAGAGAAGAAAATCAGTTTTTCTGTGGGAGTTTCCACAATTCATTACCCCTGGAGTACATATAGAAGCCTTGGTTATATAATTATCTAGATTTCCTGACAAAACACTAACATTCAAATACCTTTTGTATTTGTAACTTTTTATTTTGTTTTATTTTTTTGGTCCCGGGGATAGAACTCAGGACCTTGGGCTTGTGAAGCAGGTGGCGGGACCTTTGAGCTAAATCCTCGGTCCATAGCTTTTGTATTTTAAGTGAATGTTGCAAATAAATTTTAAAAAATTAAATTTTTCATAATATTCCTAAAACTCAAGATTACAGAAATTTCTGATATTTTCTTAGTCATAAGTAATAACTGTACATGAAATTTTTACTCATTTACTTTTGTTTCATTAGATTGAGGCTATTTGCTTCAAGAACTTAGCAATTTTCCAAAATATCTATGTCTAATGTATGCTACACATTTTATGAAGCACTTAATCTATCATCTGGCAAGTGATTTTTTATTTTTAAAATAAAGATTCTTTTAATTATTGTCTTGTACAATAAATTACATAAAGGTAGAAAAATAAGTATTCATCTTTTAAATTAATCTGAGCTATAATTCAGGTATTTGTTATTGGTTGATTTCATGACAGCAGCCATTCTTTCTGGGATGAGATGGAATCTTAGTGTTGTTTTCATCTGCATCTCTCGAATGACCAGTAAACATTTTTTCCATGTTTATTTGCTATTTCCACTTCTTTGAGAAATTTCTCTTCATTTCAGATGTCCATGTTTGGATTGGGTCTTTAAATTTGGGAGGTCTGATTTTTTAAAGTTCTTTATAGATTCTAGATAGTAGAGTTCCTTTGTCTGAGGAACAGCTGGTAAAATTTTTTTCGCACATTGTGAGTTGTCTCTTCATGATGCTGTGGTTTCTCTTGCTGTGCAGAAGAAGCCTTTTAATATAAAGAAATCCCACTTGTTGATTCTTTGTGCAAAGTCATCATTATTGACATTGATTATTTATTAGTTTCAGCTTGTTATTTTTCTGAAAAATACTAATTTGAATAATGAATTTTATCTTATTTTGATATAATATGTTGTCTTTTATAATTTCTCTTTGTCTTGAATCATATTTACTAGAAATATAAAGTGTTGCATATATTATACATCAGAACAGAGAGCAGCTATAAGAATATTTATGTGTTAGCATGGAAACTACAAGACAGTTTCCTATCCTAAAACATAGTGTGAATGAACCCATTTATCTGTGATTATGAAATTAATTAGGGTTTGTATGGAACTTTGTACAATTAGAGGGCTTTTAAGATCTGCTGGACAAATAACTGACAGTTATTTAATTGAGCTTTCCAGTCTGTTACTGGATTACCAATACTTCATAGGAAACATCCTTATTAATCACTGCTGAGTTCTAAAGCAGCATTTAATATAGACATGATCCTGATGCTTATCACATGCAGAACATAATGAATGCATACTATTATTAAGGTTATAATATCATGTTACAAATTTCATGCAAGTAGCCCTTGAATCCATATCTACATTTTTCCTGCATATCAGCACTTTTGGCTAAATGTGCCTGTGATGGATCCAAAGGGCTGAACATGTCATAATGTGCTCTTCCCCATTCCTCCCTTAGATTCTACCTCAAATATAAAAGTATTACTCATTAATCATTGGTAATTTCATTACATTTGAAATTTTCCCCAAACTATGAATTCTCTGACACTGTGTGAGTTTTAAATTTATTTGTTCTTTATTCAATATTTAGATACTTGTCAATGAAAGAGAAAATAAGTCTACAGTACACTGTAAAGGAGAAAAAACTTAAAAGTTATTCCTCAAATTAATCTAATTTGAAACATATTAATAATCTGTATATATGATATTAAAAAGCTATAAATGTTTATTCTATGTATCAAAATATAGTGATCTAGATGTAAGCTATGATGAGTTATTGACATAATAATTTCTAGCAAAATACAAAAGCAGTGAAAAATGACTAGGAATGTCTTAATTAATTTTACATTAAGTTTAGATATTAACAGTTTCTCCATTATTTTTGTTTATTGCCTTGAATATGAGGCTAAGCAACACCATATTATGCACATTATTATCTGAAGAAGAAAAATTAATTTAGTTTCATTCAATTGTCTATAAAATTGATTCAGGTGTACAAAACAGGAATGAAACATTAATTTTCAGATTCACATTTTTCAAAAGCTGACTGTAGTTCATGATCATTGTATGGAGATATTTTGTTTTGTTTTGTTTTTGTTTAGATCCCATTGAGTTAGACCACAGTGCTGAAAATAAAAAGAAAGCATTATTTATGAACTTGTTCATCAGAATATAATACAATTATGTGCCTCCTTTTCTTTTCTTTTTAGCCTCAATTTAAATTGTTTTGTTTTGATAGCTATGAGATTGACTTTTTTAAAATCTTAAGCTCCAATAAAAATTTCCATCACAAATCTCAATTTAAGAAATACATTTTCTAAGCAAAAGTTTGATTCTGTACTTGCTAGGCATGGTTAAAAATGTTAATATTGGAATGAACAAAAACAAGCTTTAAATGTATGTATACTACTTCAGAAAGTTTCAGATGTGCTGATATTTAAAAGAATTTATGAATGGAATGGATTTTGAAAATTATTTGAAAAGAAACCTACTGAAAATATTTTCATTTTTAAAAGTCATTTGTTGTGTACACAACTTTATGGACCCATGTCACTTCTTCATTTGAAATAATTAGCATTGATTTGTTTTATATTTAATACTCAAAATAGTTTTGAATGGTTTCTTTTCCCTGACAATTCTATTTGCCCTTTTGCTGAGTTTTTATTTCTGTGGCTGGGCAGAAATCCAAGGGTAGTTAACCAGAACTATTTAGTTCTACTTCAGTCACAATTCAATTCCAGCTGCATGAAGAAGGTTCTTTGAATCCAAAAATCCTTCAATTTTTGGCAGATACATAGTTGATTTCCCAGGAGAGCTAAATCACAAACAGAAGTAAATAACAGTAGTTTGAGAGTGCATGACAGCATTATAGTTACCATTTTTCTATATAGTTACCATTTTTCTACAAGTTAAAACATATATATATATATATATATATATATATATATATATATATATATATAGTGTGTCTATGTGTGTGAACCGGGGGATCGAACTCAGGATCTTGCGCTTGCAAGGTAGGTGACAGCACCACTGAGCTAAATCTCCAGCTATATTTTAGTTTTCTAAATCGAAATAAAAATAATATGAAATATATTTATCCACTAATGTTAGCATTTATGTTAGAAATCCAGTTTGAAGTGTCTAAAAGGGAAAAGATTATCCCAACACAAAACATTGCATATTTCCAAAATGTTCGGAAGTGATAAAGTTCATCAAATAGGGCATGTTCTGCCACAGTTTAAAGGAGTGTACTGATAGCAATTTATTCTCATCTTTCTTTGTATTTACTTCAGGAACATTGAGGTTGAATAATATGTTCCAGTTTTTGGTCATCTGATTTTCAGATCTAGCAACATATTTTCTTAGAATAACCAAAAATGAACAATTTCCTCAAACCAGTTAATGGCAGCTTACTTTAAATGGTAAAATAGACAGAAAACCAACTCATTAAATTGGATTCTTTTTAGTTTGACAAAAATTCACATGCTCAAAGAAATTCGACCTCATTCTCAGTATCAGCCTTAGGAAAAAGGATGCTCTCAGAATTCTTCTTGATATCAATTCAAGACAAAAAAAAGGAAGAAAGTAAAGTGTTTTCAGCATAGTGTTGTTTCATGCTTTTTAAAAGACCAAGGAAATCCATGGTTGCTACTACTCTGTAGCATCCATAATGAATGTCTCTGATTGTCTTGATACCTGTATCTCTACTTTTTAAAATTATGTTTTCATGTTCAACTTTCTTCAATTAATATATAGTTCTTTCTGGAACAATCAGTGTACATCAGTTAATTCCTTGTTTTGATCACACAGTTGTAAGTGATATAGTCTGTCTCTTTGGAGGAATTAATTTTACTAATAAATTCATAAATTTCTTTGGATGTTTTGTACTCCATATTCTCAGTCTATACTTTACTATTAATATTTTTGCCATGTTTGTGCATGTGTATTTATAGACTGTTGGAAGACTTTATACCATATCAATATGTTCTGCATTTCTGGCTGACCAATTATGTCTATGAGTGACATAGAGTTATATGACAACTACATTTACCCTCTATTCTAGAATGTGTGATGAATTTTGCAAGCTCCCTAGCACAACAATCACCAACCCTGTATTTTCACACAGCTTTTCATATTTTTTTGATGTTACTATGGAAGTGTTCTGGTTAATTTCAATTTTTTCCAGAGCTATTTTTGAGCTCTGGAAATAAATTCTTCTAATTTCTCATAAGTATTATCATTTTAGATAGTCCTCTCTTTCAAAAGAATCATCTATAATAAACACAGTGCTTCATATTTCCTCCATTATAAAATAAGAAGATATCAACTTCCTGGATGATATAAAGCACTATTTTACTGATATCCACTCAGGCAAAGGTGCCTGAAAACTGCCATGTGTCATGAATTTTACTTGTATATAATGACATTCTCTCTTTGACCCCTATTTATTTTCTGATATTTTCTATTTTATTAGGTCTATCAGTTATACAGATTATAGCATTTTATTTAACTATATTGGAATAGCAATATCCTCTTGAATCCACTGTAATAAGACTTCATATTTTTAACATTTGCTCTTACCAACTTAACCCAATCAACTTAACCCAACTTTCCAACCCCAATCAATGCTTTTGAACATCACTCAGCCCCCTAACAAAATGAATTACATTGACTCATTCCTTCAAACAGTATTATTTTTTTTTTACTTCCTTTTCACTTCATAATTCTAGATTTCCTCCTCTGGAATGCTCTTAACTTTCTGCTGCCATCTTTTCTTACACTTACCTTGAGCTTCTTTAGTCTCAAAAGATTATATGCTTTAATGCTAAATCTTTTATTTCTTTTTCTCTTACAATTTTCTTCTAAATAGGATTATACTTTTTGCATTACTTTATATTTATGCTGATTTACATCAAATTTATGTTATCTATTCAGGAAACACATTTAAAATTCACACCCATGTTTAACATTTCTTTTTCTTTGTTTACATTTATGTAGTTGTCACCTTAGACATACAATGTTTAAGGATTCAATTTCACCTCAACTGCTTTTCCTTAACTCTTTTCTCCTTTAAGTAAATGGGCCTATCAATTACATGTTGGAAAAAAATGCACAGGTGCACACACACACATACACACACACACACACACACACACACACACACACTAAGGAGCCATTTGCAATTTCTCTCCTTTATAAATGCCACTCCAGGAGTTTTAGATATCTTTACTTAACATATGTCCCTATTTTTTGTAATGCATGCCATTTGCATCTATTTTTACATCTTTGTGCAAGAGGATTTCATTTATCTCTTTTAAATTTTTCATATCTTTCTGCAATTTAAGATTTAAAATAGCCACTGAAATTTGTTCAGAAGATGAGTAAATTTGTTATACTTTTTATTTAAAATTCTTCCAATTTCTTTTACAACAGAGTAAAAGTTGTTCACCATGTTCTACATGGCTGTTTGTCCTAACCTCTAGGTACCTATCTGATTCACTGTGCATAGTCACATGGACATACATGATTTTTATTTGTCCCCGCCCGCCTCAGTACTGAGGATCAAACCCAAGGCCTTCAAACAGAGAAACACATCCCCAGCCATTTTATTCTTTTTTTTTTTTTTGGTAGCAGTGATCAAACTCAGGTCCTTCCACTTGCAAGGCAGGCAGAGGAACGATTGAGCTAAATCCGCACCCTTATTCAATTTTTTCAGACAGGGTCTCAATATATTTCTCAGACTCTTTTTATTTTTCTAACCAAGCCAAGATTTTTATTTAATTGGGACCTTGACACTTTAATTCCCTCTATTTTGAGTGTTCTTCTCTATTGTTTTTCACATAATCAGTCCATTTTTATCTTAACCTTAGCTGAGATTAAAGAAGTATTAGAAGAGAAAAGATAATTTCTCTTTTTAAATAGTTTTGGAGATTATCTAGGAAGATTCCTAGAACATATAGTAATTATTTACTACATTAATTATGCACATGCATGGTACTAGGTTTTGCTGAATAAGAATAATCCCAAAACATGATGATATGATGAGGAAGAGAATTGTTGGAGGGGAAAGGTAAGGGAAAGGAGATGAAGGGATTGAAAATGATCAAGATGTGTTATGGGACTATAACACTTCCCCAGAGCAATCACCACTATGCATTACAGACATCCACTGATTTTAAAAAGTTCATAAGGAAAGCCATCGTAGAGAAAAAAAATACACACTTGGAACTCTAGTGTATGCGTCTGTGGACAGCTGAACACCAGCCTTTTGCTTGCAGTTCCACCAACGGAATACACTCATTCATGCACCTTCACCCTTACCGGGTAGCTCTACATGGCTGGGGAATCTCACTGCGTCACCACTACCTCATGGGTCTCTTCCTACTGCCAGAGTGAATGGAGCAGCCCAGGCACGTTCTTCTTGTTGAAATGGCAGGACCTAAGTGGAAACATGGAAGGGTTTATAAAACCAAGACCCGGGAAAGGGTGACTGCTATCACTTGCAGCTCAAACTGTTGCCAGAGTAAGGTGGAGGCCAAAACTGACATGAAAAACCACTGCCAAATTATATGTTAGGGCAGCGGTATCTGTGATTCATGATTTCACTTCCTTTGACTTTCTTCCTTATTATTCAAGTAGTCAAAGTTTTAGTCAAATAAAGTAATGAGGACAAAAGGTAATCATTGTCAATGTTTTTCACTTCACACTTGCCTTCAAATCTCAGCTGTGATGAAATTCCCAGTTAAATTCATCTCTGAAATCTGTGACCCTAAATTTTTGTTCATGCAACAAGGACATGTTATACTATTTCATTTTTCTCTTCCAGAATACTACAAACTCTCCAGAAGCCATTTTTTACTTCTTTATTAAACCCTGTGATTCTGCAATAGACTTTTGTTTTACAAAATTTTTGATAAAATGTTTAAATTAATCTTTGAATAATTATAAACTATTACTAATTGATACTTAAAGACTGAATGAAAAATAATTGTTGTAGCTTCTGTGTTAAATTGCTATAGGTTGCTTGTCCAAATCTTAAAAGTCAAGATAGAAATTAAAGTATATTTGAATATTTTACTACATTTGATTTAGTTTTTATTTCAGTTATATCTTCTCCATTATAGCTTCAAGGAAAAAGAAGAAATATGTCTCTTTTTTTCCTTTAGATATTTCATCAACTACAGTGTTGAAGAGGACAGATTTTTCAACATTGATGCCAATACTGGAATCATTAAAACTTCCAAGGTTCTTGACAGAGAAGAAACTCCATGGTACAACATCACAGTTGCTGCTTCAGAAAATGGTAAACTGTCCTCTGTATTATAGGATGATATGTCACTTGTACATGAAATCTTATATGCAGACTTCATGAGAGTAGGGTTCAAATCATTTTTGTTTCTGCTGTCAAAATGCAGCAACATTTACAAAGCATGTTAGATAAACATACTTATTGTTACATTGAGCAAATAACACTAATACCATTTCCTTTACAGTAAGTCCAGGATAGTTGTAAAAACTTAGTCTTCAACCTTGAAGCAAGAGTATTTGATTCTCCTCCTAATTGTGAGATTTTCTATTTCATGTGTGTGCTATAATTAAACCAAAGAGTCATTACATGGAAGCTATTTCATATAGATTAGTTTTTTAAAAAGATTTGAAAATCTGTAATTTTATCAGCGTGATACCATGGTTTAAAATCCAATTAGCCTTTGTAGAACTGAGAGTAAACAATGACCTGTGGAAATTCAACAGGAAGTCTAAGCCTTCTTCAAGAAAAGCCTATGATATAAATTTGAGGAAGATTCTTGTATCATCCCACACCCAGTATATTGTATTGTGATGAATTCATACATTCAGAAGAATCCAAGCATAAATATCAATAATTATGACTGTGCTATTATTAAGTTCGAACAAAACTCTTTGAAAATTGGGCCGGGGATTTAGCTCAGTGGTTCCAGCACCTGCCTTGCCAGTGCAAGTTCCTGAGTTCGATCCCCGGTACCAAAATAAAGAAAATAGATCCACACTTGTGGCAATATGGTTGTGATTGTATATTGGAAAATGAATTCATCAATCAATTATCCCCTGTTTACAACTGTATGCAAATTTATATAAAGCTTTAAGAAAAATTTCAACACATAAATTTGTCAGAACTCCAAATTGGCCAGAGATTAGGAATCTATCTAAAACACAAAAACAATAGTAAGTAAAAATGAAATTGTGTTCTTTCATTTACTCTAGAGATTATAGGATATGAAGATATAGATTCATTTAGATGCAATTCACATAGTCGACAGCACCCCTCGCCTATCATCCTCCAACTTCCCTATTCCAGGGAACCATTAATCTACTCTGGAGATTTGCTCATTATTGGTATATACTATAAAAGAACTGCACAATATGTCTCCTTTTGACTGATTTTTTTTCCTTAGCATCGCAGTTTCAACAATCATCTGTGTCATTTTATGTGTTATCTCTATTTCACCCCTTTTTTATTAACAAAAAACTATTCCATTATTTTGATATACAAAGTTTTATTTGTTCATTTATGATATCATAGACTTTTGTGTTCTTTAACTTTTTTCCTGATGAGATCTATGTTGCAGTGAGCAGTAGTGGGTAAGTTTTTGTGTAGAAATGCTTTGATTTTTTTTGTAAGGTATAATTCCATATATTTATTTTTCATCATTTTACTCGTACATGTTTGCAGTATATGCAGTTTACAGTCATCTCAGTGAGTGTATGCATGTACATAGCAGAGCTTGTTTTTTTTTTTAATCCACTTCCCCTTTTCTTCCTGACTCCCTCCGTCTTCCTCTTAAGTTCCTTTTTCCATTTTCATTCTTATTGATATTAGTAATCTTATCTGATATTTATGACATGTAATTTTAACATTCATTGAGGTTACTACAGTCCTGTCCATTTCTCTAGTATATATATCTTGGATTGGTATTCTGGGTCACAGGGGAACTATGTAATTAACTACCAGTTTTCTAAATGACCTCACCATTTTCCAATCCTCAAATTATGGAATTCCAAAAGCTCCATATCTTTACCAACATTTTTTATTATTTTTATTTTTGATTATAACTATTTTTGTGGACATAAAGTGAGATCTTATTGAATTTAGGAACTTTTCCATTACCTTTTGTTATATATCAATGGTTAGGCTACTTCAAACTTTTGTACAATACCTGGAATTTTTGTATTATTTGCATAGACAAAATCAACTCAGTGGCTTCCATCCAGTGGCCCACATAATGTTGAAACAAGTATATTCTAATTACTTTTAAAGGGGTATTATAAAGAATACATAGATGGGCTTCTTTGTTATCCTTCTGGTTAGTTTTCATTTTCAAAGTAAGCAGACTGGGTATGTGATTGATGACTTTAAATAGCCATTAAATAATGAATCATCAAAATCAGTTGAAAAAAATGAAAGTATGAAGAGATTAACAAATCCATAAATAAGTAATGAGAACATTGAGCAGCACTTTCTAAGAAGTGAATCAACTCTTGTGAAATTTAAATCAGAAATGATATTTTAGGTTAATTCTTATTCACACCTAAGGCAAATAATGCTTACATCAACTAGAACTAATTTATGAATACATATGAGTACATGTGTATCATGAAAACTGTCTTATTGCAATCATTACCAAAGGAAATGCCTCCTTCTACTAAAGTAACTGAGTAACTATACATGTAGAAGATAACTTCCTACTTCTATTACTTGCTAGTACTTATGGGAGTTAATACATAGCTACTAAGTAAAACAGTGTAGTAAATTGCAACTTCTTGACTTTTATAGCTGATTATAAAAAAGCATTGGAGACCATTTCAAGGAGCATTACTGAAATATAATTTAATCCTAATCATAAACAGGTGAATACAAAGTATAAGCATTAGTTAAAACTTTATAGCCATGTTGGGAGAGGGCTTTTAGGATAATGCACCATAACACACAAATTACTTGGCCTAAGTGCCTCTTACTATTGGTGGGAGCTCTTCCGTGTATAATTGTTTGTAAGTCTTAACTTCAACAAAAGCCACACTATCTAAATATTTTCTGATGCATTCTATGGGGTTGTAGCTTTTTCAAGTGGGATTTTTAAAAATCTACCTACTATAACAATTTCTGAAGAGCTGTTCTGTGCAATTGTTTTTAATACTGTTTGAACATGCTTTTAAATCAGCCTAACTGTGGGTGTGGATGAGTAAGTGAAAGATGCTCCTTCTAGGCAGAGAAGAGGATACACCAAGATTTCAGAGCACAAGAAGGCAAAGTAAAGGTGTGTGAATAAGAGTTGGCTTGCTCTTCACTGACCAGTCCTCACGTGGAGCTGATCATGGGAGAATGTAACATGTCATGACCGAAAAGCATGTGAGCATTTAGGTAGGACTCGGCTGATTGTTCAGTTAGTCACATGGAAGAGACAGAAAACACATTCCCAGAATACGATACCATCTATTGTTGCTTCTATGCAAACTGTATGTTATCTCGCATTTACATGGCATAATTTTACAAAGAAATTAATCCTAACAAAATTTTGTGAAGGGAAGATGACAGACATTTTGCCCATTTCACAGATGAGGAGAGTGGGACCCACAAAAGACATGAATGTAAGTATTCTAATTTTTAGACCGAGGCACAGTCCATCAAGGCCTTCTAGAGAAGTTGATGCTCCCAAAGCCCAAGTGTCAGTCAGGTATTTCCACTAGGATTTAATTTTGTTATTTCTTTTTAAAATCATATTGTGAGGTAAGTTTAATTTACCATCTACATAGAGGACAACATGAATCAGATAAATTCAATAAGTGCATACATTTAAGGAGCTAGAGGGTATCGTGCTATCCTTGCATGTCACAGTTCTTGGAGATTAGCACTTTCTAAATAAAATCCTGTGGTTCAGGTTCATTACAGGGAGTAATGGTTCCTTCTGTGTAGCTCATAACACAATTACTTGCAAGCTCCCATTCTATTGGTTTGTTAATAGAAAACTGAAGGCTATTTAGGTAGGTTTCACTGGGCTCTGGACTTAGGGGCCATATTTTAAAATCATATTTCAGCAGATAAGCCTCTTATCTGGTACTCTGGGGAGTTCTGATTTCCAGTTCATACTTGGCAGAATCTACTTTCTTGATGAAATGGCAGTGAGCTCTCATTTCCTTGAAATCAATTTGCATCTAGACTGCAGCGGTGGAGAACCTACGGCCCACGTGCAGCAGCAGGCTGTTTGTACCATTGAAAGCTCTAAAATGCTCCTCAACACAGGAAGAGGAAGATGCTTGTGTTCCTCTCACCTGACCCCCGCTTTCTGCCAACAAACATGAGCTTACCTCATCCTTTTAATCTCTTTGGATTTCTTTTCTGTTACCAGGTAGAAAAGTGGTCTGTTTTCAATCATTTGCCTGATTGGGTCAGGACCATTCAATAATTTGTGTATTTTAAGTTCAACTGATCTGAGACTTACATTTGCAAAACACTTTTACTAGAGTTAATAGATCAGTGATTGCTTCAAGCAACACAGGATGGGAACCTGGTACTCTCATTAGAACATTGCTTGCTATAGCCGTATAATAGGTGGCAAAAATTGGAGCACTATTGAAATCTTATACTTTTAAGTAGATAAAAGATTTTCCTTCAAACTTCCATGGTATGATTTAATTTTCCTTTTGTGAAGGCTAGCATGATGTGTATTGTTATCCCTACTGATCAATAGACCCTGTCAATGTGGATGACACTGACTACCTAACAGCCAAATTCAATCAGTACTTATTTCCTATCCTCCCCTGATTGCTCATGATATTTTACAATATTAGTTATTCTTTTCCTCTTAAAATTTTCTCTTCCCTTAGCTATGCTTCTAGCATTTCAAACTGACACACTATAAAGTCTCTATACTAAATTATACATTAATTAACTCACTCCAAATGTATTAATAAACAATACTTGCAAGACAGTGTGCTATTTTAGGCATGGACTATGTTGAAGACATTACTTTTTTGAGGAAGAATTTACGTATCCAATGCAGAAATAAAAAGAAGCAGAACTTTACACTGGAGAAATTTATTATGGCAATAAACTCCTTTTAGGGACAAAAGAAACATGGAACTTGAAGTTTCTGTCTCTCTAAGAGGATCATCAAATGTTTCACAGAGAGGATAATGTGTGGGTTCAATCTGGACATGAAGGGTGAATAACAGTTGTCCTGAATATCCTATTCTGATTCTAAATGCACCTTCATTCCTATGTCAGTCTGCATTTTCCAAGAAAACAGCAGTAATTGCATATCAGTGTTTGTCTATGGAATCAGATACTGTGGCTGTGATCCAGAAACTTTGATGTTATCAAGCCAGTAATGTGATTCTCATGTGTGATAATATCAAAGGTTCATTGCCATATGTGATTCCAATGTGAATGTAGTGCTAAGAAAACTTTCTTACAGCGTCAATTTGATTTCTATCACAGATCCATTTAGTTATAATCCCATGTACATAAACATGCACATGCGCACATGCACACACACACACACACACACACACACACACACACATGCAGTGATTACCTAAGAAGTGAATTCCATATAGGACATGAATGATTTTTCTTAAGAAACTTAGACCTCTCTGTTCTCAGGTTATTCTTCTCAAAAATAATGTATATCATATTTGTAGTCATAGTACCTAAATAGTTCATATTTTTTCAATAATTTATAATATTTTCAACTCTCAGTGGCCTTTTTCATATTGCTCTTCTTTAGAAGTTATGTACTTTATAGAAATATTTCAAATATCACAAGATCTGTGAAATCTTTCTCAACTTCTGAGACACGTTTTACAGCTTCTTCCTTTCTACAACCTGTCTTTTTGGATGAGTTAAGTACAGCAAGCACTTACCACATTTTAATGTGCTATTTTTTTCAGCCCTAAGAGGCTGGTAAAAATTCTAATTGAGGAATCAATCCTAACTAATCTTTCTTCATGACATTATTCTCATTTTCTTATCACATAGAACTTGGTTAATGAAATTATTTTAAATACACTGTATATTCCTTAAATTATTCTATCTAAATTACCTGTTCAACCAATTCATTATTTTTACATAACTCAGTAATCATTACATTACAGCTTTTCCTTTTTATTTAAAATATTCTATTATTTAGATGCTCTAAATGTGAGAATTTAGATCAACTGATCTAACTCTGAAAATGAAACTCTGGGATTTATTCCTCCCTTGACAGATGTGCTTCCAAAGAAGCAAAAGTCATATAGATTCTAGTTTGCTTGTATTTTGGATGAGTCAGAAAGTCTTCACACTCACCATAGGTAACAAAATGAACAAAATCCACAATTGCATGTCACTCGGCTCAAATATTCATTTTTTTCTCTTAAAATGAGTGATCTAAGGATACAGTTAATGTATGAATTTAAAAAATAACTTATTACATCGAAAGACACTTTTTTTAAGAATGAAAGGATGCAAGTATTAAAATGATAGGGAGCATCTTGAATATCGAGGGAAATTAATACCAATGTATCTTTTGCTGTAATTTAAAAAATTTAACCATTCATCATGTTTTGTGTTTACTCTACTCTGCTCAAATATTTACATCAATTTCTGTCCAGTAAAAATGACACAGTGATTATGATACACTATCATAATCCATTTTATTAATGGGATATGTCAACATGGGACCTCTGACTCTTCCCCGAAGTAAAAATAAACATGAGAGGTAAACATTTTAAATTGATTCAGAACATCCAGGCAGCCATGACTCTACAAATAAAGACACTTGTGAACTAGAATTCCAGAACTGTTGCAGAAAATGGTAAGAATGATGGGATAATTGTACTTAAAACTATTGGGAATATCTAGAGGAAAATTAATGACAACACATTTTCTACTGAGATTCTTAAAACTTTAAACATTTATCATATTTATTGATCACAGTTTATATACCTATTCTATATATAACTGAGTCCAAAAACAAAAATGTTATCTACTCTATTTATTGACTCTTTTTTTCTCTAGCTTCCATACAAATATATTCAAAGTTTAGGCTATGTATTTCCAGTTTAAACTAATATCTAATTTCACCTGCTAGAAATTAAATTTGTGGATCTATAAGTATTTCCCACTGTTTTTAACCAAAAATTATTTTAAGCAGATATCTAAAAAATATTGAAATCTGTTACTTTAGAGTGAGTGGATTTAACTTCATATCACATCTGCATAATAACTATTATTATTACTATAATATTTCAGTGTATGTAGATTTTCAAAGGGATCTTAAGCAGCACGTTTTTCTTAGCACACAAAAGGAATAGCACAGAAGAAATTTGTATTGATTAGATGGTAGTCAAAGATACTAAACTGAAAGCTGGGAATGTATCTCAGTGGTAGAGTGCATATCTCAATATATTGCTTACACCTTGTTATGCTATAGTACACTACAAAATATAGCTACTCAAAATGTCAATAAACAATACTACCCATACAGCTCCTATGTGTATTTAATAAGAGAAAGCTAAAATGGGTGATTCATATTCACAGTAATTCATGAGTTTGGTTTGGGCCACGATCATTTTAAAATGTGACTGGGCCTCCAGGACGCACGTTGCAAATGCCTTGTTCACCAGGAAAGTTTTGTCGAGGCTGTTGGTAGAGTAATTCGGTTTGCCATCTCATGGGGTTCCTTCTAGGACTACTTGAGGGTGTTGACATTATGGTTGATGTCACAGTGAATTATCCAAGACTGAGCAAGGTGAAGGTGACCATCTTCCTTATGACCAATCCTCAGAAACCACATGTTACTTCTGCAGTATTCTACAGTTTAAATAGGCCAACTCTGTTTACTGGAGGAGTTTTTACAATGACAGGGATGCCAGGATGGACACACTGTGACATTTGAGAAGTGGCTACTAAAATTGACAGTGAAAGCTACAGATTGTCACTCCAGAGAGCCAGTAAAACATATGCAGTTATTAGATCACTTGGATGTGATTGCTGAATGGCCTTTTAAAAGTGCCTTTAAATCACTGCCTTTAAAAGTTTCATTTATATGTGAAATGTGCATGTTGCTGAATTGATGACTGTGACCAAAAGTATGGGGTTATCAGTGTTGGTGTGAGATCATCATGCCCATTTTTTAATCTTCAATTTCAGTCAGTTCCATTCAAATTTCTTGGGTTCTACACAAGGAAGAAGAGTTTGGCAAGATGCTTACAATATTTAATACATTCAGTCTTTTGATGTTCACATTCTATGTTGATTTATTTGAAGGCTAACCTTGTAATGTCACAGTCTTAACATCATACTGTTGAAAAATTACAAGCTTGTTTATTCAAAAAATCAATTGGAGTTTATTAATTTTTTCTATGAAATATTAAATTATTTACAATAATTGACACATTCAACTCTCAATGACTTTTGGGTCATTTTTAGTATTTAATGAATTTGATTTCATGAACATTTTGAATATTATATTTCTGAAATATGTTCCAATACATAAAATGTAAAATATAATTCTAGGTATGTACACCTGAGTGAACACATCTAGAATATATAATACTGTATCATAGGAAGTATTTTAGAATGTCCTCCCAAGAAAAACTATTTAGTATATGGTGATAATAAATACATAACTGTGATCAATGATTTGATTAGACATTATTGTGTGTCAAGTGTGTGATTTAAAGCTGTCCTAGTAAGTTTCATTTCATGCAAAATATCAGACTCTACACTATGGACACCAAGATTTCATGAACAGACTAATAAAAGGCTTAACGTTCATGCAGTTCAAATGTGTAAGAATTTAACCATTGCAGAAAATAAAACATAATATTTTATATGAATCAGAACATATTTATATGAATCAGAACATTTAGGAACAAAAGTTTTAAAATAAATGTAAACAATACTGTTACTATTATTGTATTCATCATATACATTTTCTATTTTTCTTATATGTTCATCAAGGATATTTGTTTCAATGTAATAATCATCATTATATTATTAATAAAGAATCCAGATCATTGTAGTTGGACAGCAATGAATAATATTTAAATGTAATAAGATGGCCTCTGTGTAAGACTTATTTCAGTTCACTGTAAGTAATTTTTGAGCAAAAGAGTCACAGGATTTCTCATCTTTAATACAGAGTTACAAAAGGGCAAATGAAATCTATTAATCCACTGTCATCAAATAATGGCATAATAAATGTAATTTGTTATTACCACCACAAACCTGGCTGAGTTATATAATAAATGTGCATATATATATATATATATATATATATATATATATATATATATATTTTTTTTTTTGGTACCAGGGATCGAACTCGGGACCTTGAGCTTGCACGGCAGGAGCCGGAACCATTGAGCTAAATCCTCGGTCCTATGTTAAATAAATATTAATCATCACTTGCTGACACAACAAAATAAAATACATTTTGGAAAATACTAAAGAGTAGAATACAGAAAAACCTTTGACTATACTTTACTAAATTATTATATATAACAAATATTCTGACTTCTACACATCCATGTAGAAAATAATTTTAAAATTGAAATATTTCATAGTGAAAATATATCCATTTGACTCACAATCTATTTACCATTTGTTTTGTGTACAAATTAATTGATTTGTACAATTTATATATCCCACAATTTATAGGATCCCCTCCAAAACATGTGAACATTCTAATATTCTTATGATTTCTTTGTAATTGGGTAATACTGACTGATACTGAAGTAATACAAATTCAGTAAGTTTTGTTCATGTAATCATAGGTGTACGAAAATATGAGATTTCTACAAATTCAAAAAGACATTCTCCTTCAGAGATTATCTCTTTACACCTCATGTCTCCAATGTGATTTCACCATATTATTTCCCACTTTGGGACCATATGAGAAAGATAAGGTATATAATATATACACTTGGAGCTAGTGTTAAGCACCGTAATATTTTCAGATTCAGCCATATTCTTTATGGAGTATGTATTTTAAAAATTATTTAATAATAATATTCCATTATATACATGCTTACAATATAGTTAACTGTTTTCCTGCTGTTAGAGATCTGATTTGTTGCTGATTTGATATTATTATTTATAAATCTGTTACAAATACTTATATACAAGTGTTTATATGGATTATGATTTCACTTTTCTGCTTATATACATACCTATAGTGAAATGATTTAATTACAGAATAAGTGCATGTGCAACATTATAAAAAACAAACCAATATTTCAATATAGTTGTAGTAGTTTACAAATTGTGAATTTTTGTTTTGCTGTACATCATCCTTTGGAATTGATAATCCTTTTAATTTAGCCATTCATGGTGAGTATGTAGTACAATTATACTGTGGTTCTAATTTATGTCTTACTAATGAGGAAAGATTTCATGTGGAATACCACCTTCACTGCTTTGGGGACTCCACGGGGAGTATCTGCTGATGTGAGTCCCTAATAGACAGGTCCTGCAGAAACTGCGTTATTTATACATAGTGGAGATTGTGCCACAAATTACATGCACAGAATGAATAGCATGACATATATTTTATTTTTATTTCATTTTCCTTTTAGTATTCAGAAAAGATTAAAAACTTTCTGATATCTGCCATGTCTCTTATTGTAAAACCTGCCGGGAATCTTATCTGTTTCTCAAAAATGCAACTTAGTAAGACATATAACACATATTCTGGGCTTACAGGTAAATAATTAAAACATAAAAGTAAGAAATAGCTTTCTTAAAATTTTGCTCTTAAAGGAATCCTACAAATCATATCTATATTTGTTTTTTCTGTTTTCATTTTAATTTATTTACTATGTCATCAAAAATATGAAAACTGATTACTAAAAATGAGGCATGAAAATAAAAATAATAATAACAGAAATACTGGATTAAGAGTTTAGAAAAATTGAATTTGAATTTTAGACAAATGTAATACAAATATGTTTATGGGTTTTAGATAAAGTGATTGACATTTGAAGGGTAAAATACTTACATAAAGACCATTGGAAATAACAGACAAACAACCAGAGGATATTCCCAATTCAGATAAAGAATTATCCAATATGATTGAACAAAAAAATACCAAACTCCATGTAGATAGGCTACAGGTGGGTCAGTACAGAGCAACAGTGGGTTTTCAGCTCTAATTATGTGGAATTGAACCTACATGTTTATATTTCATCCTTCTTCTAATAAACAGAAGTTATTCATTTTGCACCAGTAAGTATGTTAAGCTCACTCTACCATTTTGCTTTTCCTAACTGCTATTCAGATTCTCCTATAGTTTCCCCTGACAGTGTGTGTAAGATTTGGTGAATCACATCCTCAGTAATGTTACATTACTTTTAGTTTCCCACAGGATATAGAATGATAGATAGATCTACAAATAAAAATGGTATTTGTTTCATCCTGAGTGCTGTGTTTTTGATAATCAAATTATGAACTACTGATTGAACAGTGGAGATATAAATAAAATGGCATCGAAATGGAATGAGTGTACTTCTGTCTAGAAAGATTCAGTTTTGTTTGCTTGTGGTGGAATGGATAAAAGGACATTGCAGGGCCAGAATATGACATAAATGAGACACTTATGGCATGGCAGGTAACGGTTGATGTCAAACAACCATTTGTTCTTTTAAACGGTTTTTTATCCTGATGTAGTCTCCCCAGAATTCACACATATAAAACATGTTTTCGGACATCTCTAAGGTTGCTTCTAATACTGTCTGATCCAAAAAGGAACAAATACAATACAAAGATGTATTGTACTATGAAAAACATGTTTTCTGATACAATGATTAGGGATAATGAAATTACTCTTGCCTCATATAGCAAGAGTGGATTTTCATTTACTTTTAAAACCTAAAAACCACAGTAATATATAAAACGAATCAAATATAATGTTGGGAATAAAAAACACATTTATGTGTGACAATAGTAAGAAAAGAGAAAGGAATAATAACCTTGGCTTTACCAAAGTAAGTATTATAAACTGGGCATGGAGCACCTGCCTGTAATCCCAGCCCTCTAGGAGGCTGAAGCAGGAGGAGCACAAATTTGACTTCAGTCTGTGCAACTTCATGAATAACAGAAACTCAATATATTAAAAATTAGCACTGGGGAGATAGTTCAGTGAAGGTATCGATTTCATTCCCACTACAGGAACCAACAACAACAAAACAAATTAAGTCATATAATCTAAATATTAGTATTTTATGACTGATAATGTGAAAATTCAGCAGAAATTTTCTATTAATTTAAATATATAATAAAAATATAAAGTTATGATCAATATAAACTTTTAGAAAAAATAATGGCACTGCATTTTAATTAATTAAAGTAAGCAAATATTCCGTACAGTAAATTATTTTAATTTAATGGATATATGTGCTTCTTTCATCTTCCTAATATAAAACTATTTAATCCAAATTTGATATTTTTCATACTATGTAGACAATCAGATATTAATCATAGTATTTTGAATTATATCTGACACAAGAGAATGCATTAAAGACGTTTTATAACTTTCTACGTATTTAATTGTAATATCCAATATCTAGCAAGAAGATATTACAATGATAAAAAACATTTAAGCACATCTTTGTACCTAAGAATTGCAGTGTTACTAAGAACTATATCCTAAACAAATCTTACTTGCTTTGCAAATTGTTTTTATTTAAGTATTTTTTTCAATTTTACTTTGTTTGGATGAAGTCTTCTAATGTATTTCTGAAAAATATTTCAGTCCACATTTTGTTTCTGAAATTATCCTACATATTGATTATGTTGTTAGTGATTTTTATGACATAAATTCACAGCAGTTATAGTGTCCACCTGTTGTTTGAATACAATAGTGTTTTATTGTTACTGTCATTGTTTCTTATTTTGCTGGTAGTATATGTATTTGAGAATTTTCTCACAGTATATCCAAAGAAATTGGTGGTTATGTGGCATTGCTAATGTCTATTGGAAGTTGCTGAATATAGAACTGTAAAGTTACTACAAAGTGTGTTTTTAATTTGAAGACATTCCCATTGATCTATACACACACTTAACCATGGAAAAATTTTCCTAAACTTTATAGTACCATGTCAATGTGGTTTATATTAAAAGATAAGTTGATTAACCCCACGTTTCTCTAAATGACAATAATATTGAAAATATTTCATGCATTTATTTGGCATTCTTATTACTTCTCCTGATAAATATTTCTCATTGATTATTTGTCCTCCTGTATAGTTTGCTGTCCTCACTGAATTTTTACTGTATACCACAAATATGATTTCTGGATCAGTCATACAAATATCTTCCCCCAGATCAGTCATGGAAATATCTTCTCCTGATTTGTGACTTTTTTTCTCTTATTTTGTAGTATATTTAGAGGAATTGAAAAAAGTCATATTTTAATGCAATCAAATTTTTTCATGATTGGTGCACTTTGTGTTTTGAGATCCTTTATTACTTAAATTCACATGTGAAAGTTATCATTTTCTTAAAATACTGTATGCATATTTTTCTTATATATCAAAGTAGTTTAAAATGTTTTGTGTCATCTTTATCATTTGTATAACAAGTTGTACTAAAACCATTTATTGATAAACTCTTTAACCCCAATTGATCTGCAGTGCTATCAAAATTATAAACTGATTTTCTCTATATTGTGGGTCTGAGTTTTGTTTCCTCTTTGCCCTGTGTCATTATACAGTGTATTATGCTCTAATACAATGTAATAACTACACAAATCATAGAGTAATTTTCCTTTATTGCTTTTATCCTGCAAGTCTGAATAAGCTCAGTGCTTATAAACCTTGATAACACCTTTCAATTTCTATGAACAACTCTCTCTAAATTCATATTAATTTTATTGAATATAAAAATGCATTTGAAGAGGTCAGGGTTATTTATGATATTGTATCATAACCACATCATAGAGCTCTTGATTTCATTAGATTTTCTTTAATGAAGTTCAAAACAGTGATCTGTATATATGTCTTTCATATTATTAGATTAATTCTTAGAGTTCTTTACTTTCTACTTATTAACTGTTAGTTTTGTACTGAATGATGTATGTGATTTGTTGTTTAATATTTTTAGAATATATGGATATTATATTTTATTTTTTGTTTTTCTTATCTTTGTTGAGTAGTTGTGTATATAATTTTATGATTTTAATCTAGTAGATTTTGGATAAATTTCTTGAATTAAAAAAAAATTTCTTGGGCTGGGGATTTAGCTCAGTGGTTCCGGCACCTCCCTGGCAAGTGCAAGGTCCCGAGTTCGATCCCCAGTACCAAAAAATAAAAAATAAAAGTTTCTCCTCTTCCACCCCTAGTTCCCACCTTTTAATTTTTCTTCTTTCTCTCATTGCTGAATATGCAAGTAATTCTTCAAATTTATTCTTCCAAAATATTTATTTAGTACATAAGTGAACTGAGCTTACTCTTATTTTTGCTTTTCCACTGACATCTAATTTCTCTCAGTGGGATTTTATGTAAATTGCATCAGGCTTTAACAAGTTACAGAACATAAGGTGTGAAACATCTCCTCCTTTATCTGTTTTCTATAAGAAAATGTGCATAAGACTGAAATTAGTTGTCTCCTTAACTTTAGGTAAAACCACTTAGTACTTGGAAAATTTATTTTCCAAAGCATTTTATGGTACTATTTAAGTATTCAATTTCTTTTGGATACATCTATGGGATTTTATCTTACCATTACAATCTTCTGAATAAATATTTATACCTCCTTTTCCCCAATAAGTTTTGTTTTACTGTCTCATGTTGTGAGTTCATAAACTTCTCTATATTTTATATCTTTAATCTAGCCTTACTTCTTAATGTGTGAATTTGTTATAATTTAAATGCTGGCTTTTTAAAAGAAACTGGAAAATGCATCAGTGATTAAAAAAAATACAAATAGAACTACAGTGAGGGAAAGACTTAGTGAAAGAAAGATATATTTCCTGTTATGAATTTTGAATCTTTAGCTTTGAATAGAAAAATAAACCAAATACTTTCCTTTTTCTTACATCATTTAATAGATAAACTTACTACTATGTGAGAAGTTTAAGATATTTTAAGAGACTGAATGTAATGTTTTTGAGTCTAACAGAATTATACGTAAATTCAATGTTAAATTCTTACTCGAATTATTCATCTTTTCCCCAACTATGACTTAACATCACACACTGCACACATTCCCTTACAAGAAAAAAAATGATAATTTGTGGAGAGTGCATTACTTTTTGGGTTCTGAGTTTATTTAGATCTGAGATATTGAATTTTTTAAAGATTATGTGATTTTTTGAATAACTGCTGTGCTGTTCTTAGATTAATGATGAAATCAATTGTTCATCCTTTCAACTCTGACAACATACAATGAGTTCTGATGCCTTTCACCCTCTCCAGTTCCTGAGTAGGATGTAATCTGCCTGATATGAAAAATAATCATTTTAATATTCATGTCAGGCTTGGGGGTTCATTTTTCTTTTTTCCATAAATTAATGAGTTATAACAAAAAAATGCCTTCATAAAGTTGTCTTTTGCCAAAAGTCCTGCTACAGCATATGGAGTTAGTGAAAAGCTACAGTATTAAGGAAATCGGTTTTAATCCAGGCCTGTAAGTGTGCATGGAAATACTAAATACATCCCTATGTGTTTTTGCAGACAATCCTGGTTTGCTGAGCCATGTCACAGTGGGTATTAGAGTTCTGGATGTCAATGACAATCCACCCGAACTTGCCAGGGAATATGATATTGTTGTCTGTGAAAATTCTAAGCCTGGCCAGGTAAGTTAATTGTTTCCTTCCAATCTTTGAATGGAAGGAACATAAGCAGATTTATTTCTATTATACTGAGGTATAATCCCCCAAATCCTCCAGTGTAATGTTTGTACTCAGTGAAGATAATTTTAGAAAGCTTTACTTTAAGGAACAAATAGATTTTTTCAGAATCACAGAATGTAAATTTTCTCTATATCCCACATGTAATTCAGAACAATGGACTTATTTATGCATGATACATTCATCATGCCAATAAAATTATATCAGTGTTTTAGGTACAGGTCTGAATTAAGTGAGAGGAAACTGAACTTTTTTTGTCCTAAAGAAGCCTAGAGATTCTACCAGGAAGAGGACCTAGTAGTATACTTTGGGATATCTAAAGGACTGCCACATCAATAATGATTGAGTGACATTGCTACTAAAAAAAGAACTTTAGTGTTAACAAGGGAAAGTGTACATATTAATGGGATGTGGAAGTGAAGTGTAAAGAGAAAGCTTGAGCTCAGGATATGAGGCTCAATGTGCCATAATATCCACTTGAAAAAGCATGGAAGTTCTGAAGGAAGTCTGGTTTGGTTGCCACACACTCAACAAGTAAGCCCAAAAGGAAATGTGAATTAATCTTTGCTGTATGGTAACATGCACAAAATTACTCAAATTACAACAAAACATTTATTACCACACATTTTCTATAGTCAGACACCTAAGCACATGCATGGCTTACCTGGGTCTTTGTAGAGTCTCACAAGACTGTGATCAGCTGTCCTGGCTCCCTTCTCTCTCAAGGCCTGGGAATCTGTTTCAAGTTCACATGATTGTCCTCAGCACTCAGTTGCTTTCAGCTATGTGTCTGAGATTTTCATGATTGTTTTTAACCACTCAAGGCTGCCCACTGTTCTCAGACACCCGCCGTGGTTTCTTGCTATAAGGGCTCTTGCAATATTTCCATCTTCTTCACCAAATAAAGGGAGACTCGCTAGTGAGTATGTTGGCAAAATGGCCTCCTGCAATGTAATCTAGTGGGTCAATCCATGATTTTATTTGCATACACTGCTTCATTGCTCTGAGAAACAGTGCAATTTATACCAAACTCTAAGCAGAAGGGGTTACAGGAAGAACTGCGACCTAGGAGGTTGTCTTAAAATGTGTTCACTACCTATAGATGGTCTAAAATGTCCATCTGAGTTAGAAAGACTTTCTTACAGTCTGGGAAATCACAACGAGTATAACATCCAAAAGTACTCTAATCATTTTGAAACTTGTGAGGAAATTATGCTCTCATGAAACTACTTTGTATAATTATATATGATGGAGAATCAACAATAATATATTGAGATAATTTCATGTGTGTAAGTGTGTGTGTTTTAATCCCATCAGGGGATATATTTTCTTCTATATAGATATTTTTCTCATAAGAAGTTCTTGAGTCAGGTGGCACTCAGAACCACAAGAGGTTCAGAGAACTCTTCTGAGCTGTGTGAGCAGCAGGAGTTCATAAATCACACACAGACAAAACAGAAATCTGCTGACTGGCTAGTTAGGCATTCGCCTTACTTGGGTATGATCTGGTTAGTTTTCTGTGTAATATTATCTGAAGCTCAAGTATTTGTGATAGCTTGAAATATAGCTAGTTGTACACTATAAAATATGAATAAAGAGAAAAATGTTAAAAATTTAGATTTATGAAAATATAGTAATTGAAAACGATATGTGCAATCTTGATAATAATAGCTGATTGACATAAGCTAAGAGAGAATAAATGATGATGAAAACAGATCAGATTTAAAATCCATGCTGCAACATGAAAATAAAAGAAGAATGCAAAAATAGCATCATATACATATACAGCATATAGTTTAATATTTATTATTGAAATCCCAAAAGCATATGAGAAAAAGAATATAAAAGAAATAGACAAATCTATTATTGAATTATTATTGAGTTTTACATGCTTGTCTCAGTAATTGTTAGAATACTCACATGGAATTTTAGTAAGGCTATTGGAAAATTGAACACCATAATTATAAAATTTTACTGATTGAAAAATACACCAAGTTTATATATTTTTTTAAATTTGCACAAAATGTTGACAAAAATTTGCTATGTGTTGGCCCACAATGCAAGTTCTAAACATTTGGAAAGAATAAGCCTTATTATGTTTTATTGTAATAAAATATAGTCACATAATTCAAAAATTACTCCAAGAGAAAAGAATCTTTTGTAAATGAATGAATACACCTGCCTCAATGAAGACATTGAAACGAAAATTAATTAAAAAATTGTGCACAGGATGATAATGCAAATACAGAATATCAAATCCCAATTAAAATAAACCAATCAAAAAAGTGGCTAGTGAAATAAATAAACACTTCTCCAAAATACAAATGATCAATGGATGCATGAAAAAAATTTTCAGCATCTCTGGGCAATAGGGAAAAGCAAATTGAAAAAACACTGAAATTCCACCTTTTTCTAGAAATTATGGCTACTCTCAAAAAATCCTATAATAAGAAATCCTGGTAAGGCTTTGGGCAGAAAAGTACCCTTTAGAGTGTTGATGGGAATGTAATCTAATACAACGATAATGCAAGTCAATATTGAGACTCCTCAAATAACTAAAAGTAGAAATTCCATTTGACTCAGCCATCCCCCTACTAGGTATCTTCCCAAAAGAGACAAAGACACCATATTACAGTGATATATACATACCCATGTTTATAGTGACACATTTCATAATAGCTAAGTCTTGGAAGAGGCCTATATGTCCATCAACAGATAAACGGATAAAGAATATGTGGTATCTATAGACAATGGAATATAACCCTGCCATTAAGAAGGATACCTGAGTTATTTGTAGGAAGATTGATTCATCTTGAAACCATAATATTAAGTGAAATAAGTAAGACACACAAGCTAAAATACCACATGGTTCCTCTTAGTGAGAAAAACAAACTATAAATCTATAAATGAAGAGCATAATGAAAGACGGGTAATAAGAAATAGGTAGATAGATCTTTTGTAAGTGGTAAGGGGGTTAATACATGAAAGGAGGGGATAGGAAAGGGATGAAGAAAATATATATATTATGTATTACAATTAAAAATCAGTTAATCAAAAAAAAATCAGTTAATCAATCAGTTAAAAAGCTTCCAAAAAACCCATAAACCTTTATTAAAGAAAGTGTTCTTATTGTGAATGCATAAAACAGGGAGAATAAACCACATTTAAAGCACAAGCACTCATTTAAAAAAACTTTGAAAAAGCACAGTTTAATACAAATGAAATAGAAGAAAAGAACAACTTATGAGTAGAAATCAGTGAAACATAAATGAGCCAAAAGAAAATATTTAAAAACCCAGAATCAGTTATTTGAAAAGACAATGAAATTCTTGATAAGAAATGAGAGTAGATAAAAATAGTGAGAAAATAAAAGGAAAATAGACACACACAGACTTCAATAGCTGCTAGAACATTAAAATACACATAATAATAACTGAATTTTAGTTAGATTTTAAAAGTAAAATTTATCAAAGCTGTAACAAAGTCAAAGAATGATTAGTCCTTTACTTATTAAATGTATAAAATATATAAAGGAAATTCATCCCACATGTACATCCTCATCTCCAAGTGAATTTCAATAAATATATGGAAAATAAAATTGAAAAGTTTTCAAGCTGTTCAGAAAAGAGGCCATTTATTTTTCTACTCAGGTATAATGAAAACAATTTTATTATCAAAATTTTGTAAATAAACTAATTTCTACCTGTGACTAGGGATGCATATATCACAAGTAAAACATTTACAAACCAAATAAAGCCAAAAAACCCCATTAAAATGAAAAAAATCAATTTTTTTCTTAATTGGGAAGTCCAAAGAATTTGAGAAAGTTCATCATCCATTATTAATAACAATAGCATCAATAACATCAGTGAGAATGCTACTGTATACTGGCGTGAATTTGGAATGAAATTAACATTTTCTGAGTACATTGTCTGTATAAAGATATATTTCTTCATTCTGACAATAGAACAATGAACTTTAAACAACATACCACCTAATAGTACGTTAGAAAATAAGACCATCAGGAATAAATCTTGCCCTTGTAAAGATGTAATTATGCTTATAAATAGAAACCTTTAAAGTTTAGGCTCTTTCCTTCAATTAATCTTTTTCTTTTGACAACTTGGTGTTGTAAACATTGATAAATTCAAAATATGAGATATAAAGTATCAATTAAAAGCTAATATTTGCCTCATAAATTTGTCAGCATTATCTGAATGACAACAGACTTTAAAAAAACATTTGTAAATAAACACATTCGATTTTAAATTCTAAGGTCATTTCCATGTTTGAGGATGAACCGTGTTCTGGTACCATGGTGTAGTCCATACTTGCTGGTCTATTCCTGAGCAAATCAGACCTAGTTCTTGTCAGTTTATACTTTTTATCAGTGCACTTGAAAAGGTGTTTACAAATGTGAAATGGTTGTTCACTTTTCAGGCCTGTGACTTTACCATTTTATTGATGTGTCATATTGTCCAGGTCTTGTGACTGTGACAGATTGCTTAGTTATTATCAGAGGACACGCTTGCCCTCAAAATGTTGTTGCTGGCCTAGATCTCCTGCTATGCTGTCTGCATTGACAGCTTAAGCTGGGTAACATTTCTAAATGGTGACTTTATGTGACATTGACAAGTACTTTCTTCCCCTCTAAAATGAAGACCATTGTTGGAATTTGAGGACATTTTCTAAGCCTAAATTTTATGGGCTTATGATTAGGTTAACCTGAAATTCCTTTGTTAATTTATTATCTATGCCTTAAATGCTATTATATTTTTGCAACATCTGTATCTGTGAGAACCTGCTTATTTTTTGATTAGATCTCATTTATCATTTATATGGAATAACATTTTCAGGAACTATTGTTAAACTTCCTTTTAAAAGTCTGTATCTCTTTTATAGATGTGCTAATAATTTTCAGAAATTTATCTCAAGAATTAGCACCTCTAAGAAGTAATTTATTAATATATTTTACATCGTTGGTTGTTGCATTTATTCTTTTTAAGCTATTTTATTCATGTTTTTGTCTTTCATGTTGTATGATTTTATGACTACTGTAAGACAATTAGATCATTATGCTACCTTATAGCATTTGCTTCAAACTCTACATTTTTTTTTAACTATAAGGAGGACACAACAATCATCTTTAAGGATTCCTTGTGGGGTCTATATTTATACAAATTATTACAAATGTATGTAGGCTTGGTTACAACAATTACAGAGTGAAATAACCTGATTCTTTCTGTTTAACTTCACAGTCTTTGGTTCTTTTGAGGTATGTTGATAGCATTTGGGGGGAAGTTTATATGTTTGGACTTAGAATAGGAATTAGAATAGGAGACATTATTTAGACAATGATTTCTGAAATAAATTCTCCGAAATGCATTTACAGTGCCCAGGTATAAAACAGTTCTCCTTCTATGACAATTGTTTTCTTGGTTTGCAGATATTTCTACTATAGATGCTGTGCATATGTGTGCGTGTGTGTCCGCGCATGTGTGTGCATGTGTGTGTGTTGCTATGCACCAAGATTAGTCTTGTGAAAATTTAAACCACATCTAACAGCAGACTTCAGATCAATCCAACTAGCCAAGAAAACTACAACAGTATAGTTCTCTGAGCAAATGCATTTCCTTGTTTTAAAAAGGTATCTTTTAAGGACTTTCCTAAAAAATTAAAAAGAAAGTCATACATGCATGAAATTTGAAGTAAGTACCTAAGTAGAATGAATTCAAAAGATTTTATATATGGCTAAGCCAGAAAATTTCAGTAATAGAGTGTTTTTATGTTCATATAGTTCTCTGTTCTGTTGATTTTCCACTTGAAATGAACTCAGAAAACATTATAGTAAAAAATTTAGTATAAAACACCAACCTCTGACCCATCACATACAATTTTATTAAGTATGTAACTTTGTATCAGAGAAGTTAATATGGTCAATACAGGTTACATAACCTGGAAAAGCCTGAACTATTTTAAATAACAAAATTTGATATAATTGTAAATTAAATTTATGTTAATCTTATTGATTATATTATGAATGAAACTGATTAATTTAAACAAGATATCGTATCTTCCTTAGAAATTTCTTTTTAATTAAAATTCTAAAGTTATCTCATTTACCAAAGAGAATACCATAATACTTATTTAAATTCATGAAACTAATATTTTATTTCCTAATAAAATACTATAGGCCCAGGGATTTAGCTCAGTGGTGCCACCTCCTAACTCACAAGTGCAAGGTCCTGAGTTCAACCCCTAGTACAAAAAAACAAACAAACAAAAAATAAAATTATCAGACCCCCTAATAAAATACTATAAAAGTAAAACACCACGGAAAATATAATTTAAAAATCAAATATGTTTATTTCACTAGGCCATCAAATATCCCTGGTGATTATTTATAAATATCAACTATCAATTTGAGTCCCACCTTTCCTTTTTGAAAAGTAGCCTAAATTTGTGAATCTCTGCATGTTTCCAAAAAAGGTAAATTTTAAGATTTAATTAGATCATGGATATATGATAGAGAGCATGTAGTACAATGGAAGAAATGAGAAACTAAAAGAAAAACTGTTATAAATTTTATCCTAGCAAGCAATTGAAAAATGAGGAAACAGGACAGTACATGTAAATGAAAACTCTGAAAATGAAGTAGAAAATGTTAATGATGGAGAACTTAAAATTATCTATATATCTGCCAGAAATTTAAATTAAAAATATTAAACATATTAACTTTCCATTTATACTTTTAAATAAAATTAGAAGAAACAATGAATGAAAATCCTATTTTCTAATGAAAGGAGAAATGTAATTTGTAAAACAGAAAATTTGAGTATGTCGTCTAAGAACAAGAGAATATCTTAAAATTCAGGACAAAAGTAGACCAGCATTCTAGCTCTTTGGAAACATTTTTTTGATATATCAAAAATAAAACTTTAACACTTTGAATGACCATTGATTTTAAGAGTTACAATGAATTTAACCAAAATATATTAATTGATATTGCACGTCAGAGATAAAGTTTTCTCACTAAGAAAAAGGAATTTGTCATGTTATTTCCCTATTAAGATTGTATTTGAAATAATCTTTATAAAAATGGAAAACATTCTTCAGTACAAAGTACAGAAAACCAATAATCACAACACAACATGAATTACAACAGAATTTTCCAAATACAAGGTCACATTATAAACATTACAAAAGCATTAGAGTTACTTAAAAACTAACTTTGAAATAAATTGAAAAAATGATAATTCCACCAAAGTGAAAATTGGAAACATAAAATAGATCAGTGAAACTAAATGACTTGATCTCTAGCAGTCTTTGCAAAATTGTGTTCTGGGATAGGAAGTGAGCTTGCACTGCACACTGGAAAATCACAATGAATGAAGAATATAGGTAAAATTTGTTTATGTTTGGAAGAAGGCAAGGCAAAAATGGGAGGTAAATGTATCACTCTGTGTATGTATGCAAAACTGTATGAATGTGTGTATGTGTAACTTTGTGTGAGTTTATGTGTGTGTGTATGTGGTTGCAGGGGATGAGGTAGTGATGCATTCCTTAAATACTTATATTTATTTAACACCAAAAACAAATTTGAAAATTTGTCCTTGTTTTTATTTCTGTTGTTTTTCAAGCAACAGATATGCATAGAACATAAATTTCTCAGCTGAGGAAGCACTTTGAACTCTATTTGAAGTTTTTCATGCACGTGAAAAAAATGGTCAGATTACTTTGAAATGTCTGACAGTGCCTTGTCCTACTCAGAGTAAAAAGACAAAAAAAGAGAAGAAAGATCTACCCTGAGACACATTATACTTCTCTCTCATGGAAAAATATGAAAACAAACAATAGGAAATATGAAAATTTTACCTCAAAAATAGATATTAGAGAATGAAATAAGGTAGAAAGGCATGATAGGAACATCTCTGGAAATTTGGGGTTGGTGGATACATAAAATCTCTTGCTGACAAAATAAATTTTGATCAGTGAAGGCAAGATGTTTAGGAGTTAGCCCTATGAATTTTCAGAGGAAGTTGGCCACTTTCAATTGTGAAATGCTTTCTTCTCCAACACTTCATGAAAACATTTATTTATCTGTTTGTGCTTGTTTAATTTTTTGATTTTTTCTCACTGCCCCTGACCATTCCTTCTCAATATACTTGTATTTCTTCTCCCTTCCCCCACTAAATATTGGTCTCAGTATGCAGAAAAAGGAATTTAGGTTTTAACTGCAATACTCTTAATTGAATTGTTCTCATTGTAAAAATTTAAATGAAGTAAAATTTCTTAAAATTTTCTTAATTATATACCACTTTTTCAATGAACATACTATATTTCAGAAAAACCTAAAATACTATTTTATGACTTTCTTTTCTTTTTCTTTATTCTTAGTTTTTCAAAGGGAAGACTGCAAAGAGACCACTTAAATATTTAGGATAGTAATTATTAAGAGGAAAATATAATTTTGTTTATTTGTTTGGATCTTTTTAAGGGTATAGTGGCCATATCTATTAGAATTTGTCTTCCCTCTGGTTAAAAATGTTATTAGAGAAGTTATGGTAAATAGTATGGATATTCCCCAAAAACTAAAAATAGAACTACCATATGATCAATCAATTCCACTACTGAGTATACGCTAAAAGGAGAAGAAGTCTATATATCAAAAAGATGCATCACCTCTATGCTTATTGCAGCATTATTTACAATAGTCAAAATATGGGATCAACTTAGAGGCCTTTCAAAGGATAACTGAAGGAAGACAATTTGGTGTATTTACACAGTGTAGCACCATCTGGCTATGACAAAGAAATGTTTTCCCTTGCAGCAACATAGATGGAACTGGAGAATGTTACGTGGAATGAAATAAACCAGAAACAGAAAGACAAGTAGCGCATGTCCTTATTAAATTATTGAAGAAATAAATCAATCTTGAGGAACTATGGGAGAAATAATGACTACTAGAGATGGAGAAGAGTAGGAGGAGACAAGACATAAATGAAGCTGGCTTTCTATGTAGTAAGAAGAGTGTTAGAGGGGCAGGAGCAGAATCCAGGGAGTAAGAAGATTAGGAAGAAGTGATCAGGTATGCTTGAATATGATAATCACAGTGAAGTGAAATTAATACTGGTTGGTAATTACAACAGTGATTTATAACTTAACTCATAGGAAAATAAAGAATTTGTGTTCTATTGCCACCAAATATACTTAGCCTAAATTATTTTACTACATACATATTTTAGAATTGCTTTCTCTTCACCACTAGAGATTATTCAGTATGTTCTGGCTTTGGCTCTGCCACTCTGTCAGAGATTTCAGGCAGATCACAATCTTTGTAGGAGTCAGGTTCCTTGCCAATAAAATTTGGATCATAATCTCAAAGGCCTCTGGGAACACTGAACAAAATTGTAAGCTCCGCTGTTTTTATATTTACTGACAGAAAACAAGTTATACTGCAAAGCTCTTCTGCATCAACACTGGGATATTTGTATTTGTGCGAACAATAGTTAATGTTCTCCCCAAACTGATAATTGTACAAAATCTTGCGACTAACTGGTCCCAACCTTCTGTGAGTGATATTTTTTTTAAATTTTGTCATCAAGAGAATGTGAAATGTAAGCACTTACAAGTTGTACCATGTTTTCCCTAAAATCAGATGGAGAACAAGTTTCCAGGTACTTCAATGAGTTCAGCTTTAAATATTTGAGTTGGAAAATGAATTTTTAAAAATTCTTTTATTTTGATAATTAAGATGATATGTTATAATTAAAATAAAAGGAATAAGTCAAGTTAAATTCACTATTTAGTATGTCTTTTCTTTAGGTTATTCATACCATCACTGCCACTGATAAAGATGATTTTGCCAATGGACCAAGGTTTAACTTCTTTCTTGATGAACGCCTTCCAATGAACCCAAACTTCACCCTTAAGGACAATGAAGGTGAACATGAATATATATATATATATTTTTTTCGATTTATGTGTTTTCTGCTATGACTTGACAATGAATAAGCTGGTTAGTTTAGCTTTTTTCTTATAACCTACAAACAGCTTGCAAATCAGCATTCAAGTCAGTTTGATGTTAATGTGTTATGATCTGTGAAGAGCTTGTATTTAAAATGGAGCCATATGCACAAATAATATTCATTGAATTTATTCACAAGCACTCCTTTAAATGAGAAATGTACATGTAATATGCTTTTGGCAAATTTCAAGAGAAATCTTAGCTGACAAACATGTTTATAAGAGCTGCTGCAAATGGTAGAAGGTAAAAAAATATTTAAATAAGGAAAAAATGAAAAATATATCCTAGAGACAGTTATGAACGGAAATGCAATGTTTGAAATCATCTTGTATTAGCAAAGCTATCAAGATATGCTGTACAAATTATATTTCCTGTTGTTATAGTGAACATTTCCCAAAGTATTGTAGAAACTTATGCACAATTACAGAGTAATATGGGAGTTTTTAAAACTCTTTTGGTTTAACTATATATATATTTCAGAGGGGAAATAACAACCCCAAAACTTAGTAACAATGGAATGTTCAACATTATTTAGATGCTATGTTTGACAGGCCCCTCAAGGTTTAGAAGTCATTTTTTTATCCTAAAGGAAAGTAGAAAACAAATATATGCAATTTTCTAATTAGCATCAGCTTTCTCCTCCAAACTTTCAGCTTATTTATCTGAATATGTTATTATGTGAGATTTAACACTTGCTTCTGATTATTATGTGGGAAACTAAGGCACATATATTTTGGCATAGTCATTTAATTATGATTCTATACAAATACTAAAAAGTACTTTTCCCATTTTCCCTAGGTACCCTTAAATGACCACAACAAGGATACTAAAGGTGTATGCAGGCAGACTTGGTCATTATGAACATTCAAAACTTAGTTGTCACTCCCATTTTAAGTAGCACTACTGTCTGCTCTGCTTAGTAGAATGTGTAGTCATACATGTGCTTATAAATGACAAATTCCATTCAAATGACTTCCACATTTACTTACCTTTGAACATTCCATCTTAAAATACAAATATGGAGTCTCTCAAAAGATGTATATATTAGGAAAATAAAAATGTGTATATTTGTATAAGTTTATTGAGACATCATGAGATTAGGACAAGTTACCTTTGTCCTCTACAATTACAAGAGATGCTCATAGTGTTGACCATTACCTTCCAGACATGTACTGGATGGCGAGCTGATGGTGTGAACACATTTTTTGGTGTACATTGTATATTAAGTATAAATCTATATATGAAACATTAAACAAAAATTAGCTTGGCAAGGTGGTGCACACCTGTAATCATAGCACTCTGATGGTAGAAGCGTGAAGATCACAAGTCCAAGGACCACCAGGTTTACTGAGCTCCATGCCAGCTGAGCTACATGGTGAGGAGCTTTCTCAAACAAAGGAACTCAAACAAAAAATCAGTTCCCCTTTTTTCTACATTTCAAACAGTATTCTGATTTGGAGTAGCATTTAACCTTCTTAGTAGGATGAAATTATGTGAAGTTATATTTCACTTGTATTGCCTTTTATTCTAACAAAGTTTTTACTTTACATTTAAAATTTTTTAATTTGATGACATTGCAGTGAAAATTTAAATTCATACTTAAATTTGTATTAAGTTTAAGCTATTTAAACTGCATAGTTATGACTCTGAAAATACTTTAAGAAAACAGGGTATAATTGTATTGCTGTTGAAAGCCACATTACTATCAAAGTCCTTTCCATAACATTATTGAATATAGAATTTATGAACTCAGTTAATAATTTTATTAAATATAACTTAATTCAATGATATGATCAAATATCACTGTTGGAATTTACATTTAAACTGTTCCCCTCAAAATACATAGGCACTTTAAAAGGATATATGTGTACATTTTCAGCATTTAAATTTTTCAAACAATGAAGTTTTAAATCAGCTGAAGCTTTTCAAATGTGAGAAGCCAATGGAGAGTTATACAGTGTTAAACATGTTTAAGTATGTTTCTAGCCATATTTTGCAAATTTTTAGAGCTGAAGAAATTATGAATAACAAACCTATCTCGAGTAGAAAAAACAGCAAATCTTAAAAAGTGGATGTAGCGCACAGCTGAAAATGTGTTTGAGCATAAATCATGGTTGTGCTGTAAAAGACGCTTTAACTTCCTGAGCCTCAATTTTTACATCCATTAATCATAATTAGAAATTCCAACTGGATAGCCTTTGAAGAATGACTGATATATGAAAGTATTAGACTCAGATGGGCTGTGGCCCACAGACAAGGCAACTATGGATAATAATTATGAGGTGAAATTAAAAATCCAGGACTACTGGACTCAGGATGCTTGGATATTGTATTTTATGAGTTAGTATGTATTTACATGCCCCCAAAACATGCAGAAAGAAATTTAGAAGAAAAAATTAAAACCATTATTTTTCTGAGGCCACTGTTTGCATAGAAGTGCATATTCATGGACACAGAGGGCAGAGGATACAGCCTCTAAGATGAAACACATCATAAGAAAGCCATGACCTCAATGGACTATTCCAAAGTGCTCTATGGCAAAGAATGAGCATAGAGATTTCTCAAAAAACAAGTGGAAAATAAAGCACACTGTTGTGTATGATAAGTCTAAAGATAAAAAATTTAAAGGTTTGTGAATGAATGAATTTCATAAAATAAGTTCACTCAGTAATAAAAATATATAAATGAAGAGAAAAATTCTCTAACATAAATATTTTATGTTCTTAATATTAAAAAAAACTTTTAACATCTTTTCAAAAAGTTCAAGGTGTTCATTATATAAACTGAGACAACAATAAAAATAAACAAAATTGTATGAAAGCAATTGAAAAAAATTTTACCAAAATATGACTGTAATATTTCTATATGTAGAAAAACATCCAGAACTGTATAAATTAATTCTAGAAATTAATATCTAGAAATTAATTGGATATTGATGTATATGCAGACATTATATATTTCATTGTATATGCATGTATATATAAATCATATGTTATTATAAAACTATAATTTTATATATGTAGAAACTATAATGAAGTATATATTGATAAAATTGAAATATATGGTTGAAAATGGAACACATAAAATTCAGATTATGGTTAGACATGAGAAGAAGAAACAAGAATTGAGAATAAGTGGATAATAAAATTTGTACGTATAATGTCTTATATTTTCAAAAGACATCTCAAGAAATGTGACTGATAACAGGTATAAAGTTTAATTAGCAATATTTTAATTTCCATGTGATTAGAATAGTTAAAATAAGTTTAGTAGGTGGCCTAGCACAAAATAGAAATTCACTCATTCATTCAACTAGTGTGAATTTAAGCACTGCTTATGTCAGTTTCTTTGATTAGTGATGATCTCTTCATGAGTGTAATCAAGGTCTATTTCTTGCTCTCAAAGACATCTCCTGTGACAGAACAATCACTTGTTAAAATGGTACAAAAGCCATGAGGGTTGCTTACACCTGTCATCCCAGCTACTCTAGAGGCTAAGGTAGGAGGGGGTGCAAGTTCAAGGCTGGCTTGGGCAATGTAGAGAGAGCTTGCCTCAAAATTAAAATAAAAAGTATAAAGAACTGAGGGTGCATATCAGTGATAAAGTGCTTGTCTACCATGTGTGCGGCTCTGGGTCCAAATGCAGCACTGCAAAAAAAGAGAACAAAATATGGTACAAATATAATTTTGGTATGCAATTCAGGCAAATAAGATACGTTTCTATCCTCGGAATATAGAATTAGTAAACAGTTAAAACTGTTTCTTAGAGAGACAGATTGAGGCAGATGAAGGAAAGATGTGTGGAGTTTAACAGGACAATGGCTAAAAGTTTTTGGTAGACAGTTGAGCAAATCTAAAGACTGTACGTTGAGGAAGAATATGAAAGTGAGATCGATCACAGAACCAAATTCATGATAGAAACATAGCTATAAAAAAGGAAATATCAATTAAAAATTGGAGGGAGACACAAGCTGTCATCACTTTCCCAGTTTCTTAGACAATTTCCTTGGTGCAGGGAATCGAACTCAGGACTTTGTGCTTGCGAGGCAGGAACAGTGTCACCATGCTAAATCCCTGGCCCTAAATTTCCTTTTCAAATTTTTAATCATACACAGGTAAAAGGGAAAAAAATAAGAGCCAAGATACATCATGTACAGGTACAAGCACCCAAAGATAAATGTAAAAGTATTGTATACCTAAAACGTGCCAATAAAAGAATTTAAGTAAAATAAATAAATAAATAAAATTTTAAAAAATTTAACCATAGATGCAATGGACTATAAGGAAACTAACTATTGAAATAATAAAATTTCTGAGGGTTTCTTAGTTACTATATAGATGTTGGATTATGAATCGGCAAGAGTATCAAAATTGTGGTGTAATACTTAAAGATTCTAGAGGAGTTTCTCTTCTTTGAACAATGATACCAGAACTTCTTCACATCTTTAAATCCACCCAGTGGAGATGCTTGTGTGTAAAGACAGGCTCCGTGGAACTGCTGCCTGCCTTTCTATCTTATGCGCAGAGACGTTAACGTCCTTTCCGTTCTAGGCAATCTCTTCAAAAATGTTTGGATAGCAAACCAGTTTGGGAAAATATAGCATTCGGTGTAGGAATAATGGGCGTATTTATTTCCTGAGGAGTTTAATGAGCATGATGCCTCTATTTGGAATACATTTTGAGCATGTGCTTGGACATTGCTGATGAAGCACCCAAGATTTCCAAACTTGAATTTCCTTAGCTGTGCTCTTCCACATCACTGTTTCACCGTGAAGTCTTAGGACACTAGTATGAATGAGAGTTTATACTGCTTCCTGTGAATCAGTTAAAAAAATCCTTTGTTTTTGAATCAGGAGCATTGTCTACTTTGAGCATTCATCCATTATACAGACTAATGTCCTAGGATGTAATGATGATCAAATCTCAAACACAACCTTTTACTTCCCTGATACATCACTGAACTAATTCCTACTAGGAGCTATTGTGAACCACCAACCTAATTCTTATGCATTAATAATTATGCATTAATGATTATGCATTAATGAGCGTGTACTAAACTCATATCTGAGAAAGGATACTTTATCAGTTTAGATGCCTAGAATCAACAAGGTAGCTAATTTCTTTACACCAACAGATTGAATCTGCCCTCATCTGTAGCCTAATGAGATTCTGCTATCTAAAAGTTAGACCTAAGTGGCTAGGTAACCAAGTTTAAAACCATAGTCTATCCATGCATTTTCAGATCTCACCCCTCCTCATCAGAACTCCCCTGCCATATATCTTATACCCCCCTCAATTTGGAATTTGCTAATTAATGTGAACATTGCAAAATGAATGTCTTATCAAATGTTGCATCTTGTTTATTACAAAGTTTCCTTATTTTGGATCTAGTTTTATTGCCTACTCTGACATGTAAGTAGAAAAAGCAACATGAATGGAGCTAATGATCTGTGTAAGGAAGCAGCAATCTTACCAAAGCATATACATTCATTCAAAAGAAAGGAAAAGCAGTGAGCAGTCTGTGCACGCAATGCTTGGGCTGACAGCCACAGTTCTCCTTTGATAGACTAACCACAGGTGCAATTCTTTATTTTCTTCCATTTTGTTTAACACATTAATCTTACAATGTTACAAGCATTGTCAGGTTACATGGATTCCTTGAAGAGATGCCCATGTCTTTGGTGGCAGTGAGAGGAGACAGGACTTGGACATATGGCTTTGTCTCTTGATGTGTCCAGCCATATACAGGGGAATGTCAGTCATAGCCTCAAAAAGGAGAAGCCTTAATTTTTTTTTGAACTATTTTGACAGAATGCCTGAGAGTAGGTAATCATAAAGAACAAGAATTTATTTCTCAAGGTTCTGGAGGCAGACAAATCACGATCATTTGCTGTCTGGTTAGAGCCTAGTCTCTGCTTCCAAGATGGAGATTTAAGCTCTGCATCCTCTGGAGGGGCTAAATGCTAACCCTCACTGGGCAGGAGAGCAGAGAAGAGAAAAACCCACTGTCAAAGTCCTATTTATTGTCTGTAATCCATTCATGAGGGATGGACTCATTCCCTCTTAACACGCTGCCCCCAGCACTATTGATTGGTGATTGAGTTTCCAACCCCTGCATTTTTGAGTGGACAGATACATTAGATCCATGGTGCTAGGAGAAGATAAAATCATAAGATACTTCCGTAGAAATGCTGTATTTATCATTGCCTCTGATAAGCATTTAGAAGGGGCATTATCGCTTTAATCCAACCAGACTCTGAACTGAAAGTCAGTTTTGATCTGCAGTTTTGTTTACCTGAGCTCATTTCTGATCTGTTCCTGTTGTTCCTAGTACAGGACATTCCAGGGCTTATTCTGAGAGCCTGCTTGCATATGTGCCCTGGTTCTTCGCATGAATCATTGTCTGATCATCAAGATAGGAAGGAAAAGGTCCTCTTTGACTGCCAGGCATTTTCACCTTAGTGATTGGGTTCTATGGTAAACATCCAGCTTAGCTTCCTAGTTAATGTAACAGTGTAAAAAAAAATGCCTTTAGGTAAAATCAACCACATCTTTAAGTTTGAGGCCTCTCACTTTCCAGTTTGATTACAGGCCAAGGTAACTTCCCAAATCTCTCCTAGTTTGTTTGTCTCCATTTTATAATCCCAGCATCTTGTTAGCCCCTAATATAAGCAAATACCTATAGAATAATGGTTTCCTGAAATCAACTACTCACCTACCACATTTTCCTTCTTTAGAATTGTAACTCCTTTACCTTGCTTCAGCAATTCCCTAATGCTACTTAATAGATATTTTTAAAAATAATTTTTAGCCTTTTATCTTTCTTACTACTGGAGTATGGACAGTTCAAAAGTTCTCAATTTACCTTTCAACTAAGGTTTACCTTCCTTGGTGTTATAAAGTCAGGGTAATTTGGGAGAAATATCATTAAACACTTGATACATAAACTGGATTTGGAAGAAGGAATTGTTCAATGATAATCCAATTGTCATCAAGGTGATGGGTGTTTGGATATCCCTTGTTCTTTCAAATTCAATTAAAATTGGTTTAAAAACCCATCCCAATACTGGAGCAACACCAGATGGTCTCCAAAATTTCTGAGAATAAAAGGGGCGGGTATTGACACTGTGTGCCAAGTCACCATTGCAACCAAAACACCACTGCTTTTCTGGCCACTTTTGCTTCTATCACTTCACAGGCCTGCTCCAATTCTCCACTCCTCTAAAGTACTGAGTGCCTGGAGTGTGAACTGTAACTGCAGGTTCAGGTGAATAAACTGCAGAAAAATCTCATCTCAGCTGAGGAGCTATCTAGAAGGGCTGTCAGGTGACAGGAATGATAGTGTGAAATCCAATATCCAACTCATTTGTCTAAAATATCATCACTGGAATAATATGTGCAGCTAAATAAAACTGACCAATGAATGCATCTTGGAGGTTCCCTCTGAAGTAGAGCATCTCTGAGATTTGCATGAAGCTATTAGGGCACTGGTTAACATCTGTCATTATGATTTTCCATATCAGAGGAAGCCCTGAGAATCAGCACTCCAGCAGCCTCTCCAACTGAAGATCACAGGACATGAGAAAGGTCAAGTAGGCAGTTAGTGTGTATGTGTGTATCTTTCCTATTAAAGAGAAAAACATCCTCAGACCACTGAATAAGAAGTCTTATACCAACAAAATATTGCAAATTTTAAAACTCCAGTAAAATGATAAAACTCAATTGGACATTGCTGAAAATTGAATGAGTGATCAGAAAAAATTTTAAAAATACAGTAGAATGTTTCAGAGTTCTATATGAGAGACAAGTTGCTTCTCTTTGAAACTAATAGGTGAAACCAGGCCTTGCCTTTACTGTGCCTTAGAGTTGTTCTTTGAAAATGAAATAGGTGAAAAATTACTAGCATTTTATTTAGGCAAACAGATAAAATTATAAAGAATTTAAAACGGCATATAAAATACTAGAAGTCATACAGAACATGTTGAAGATAATTTTAAAATAAGTGATAGAACAAAAGTGAAGTAACTGAAGACATCTCTGAATGAAGGGTAATTTTGCTTAAGATTCAAAGAATACACATATTTCTCAGAAAAATCTTCTAACTTGGCAGGTAATTAAATAATTTTACTAATTTTTCCTGATAATGGATTTAAATTGTATAGATTTTGAAAGGAGTCAAAATACTGTTATGTCAAATGATAACCAAAAAGTCAGTGGAGGTTTTAGTGATATTTGAAAAAAAAAAAAAAAAATACATAAGTGAAACATCTTCCTTTCTATCACTAACTTGTCAATTAAAGAAGGATATTTTAAAATAGTAAATGCCTCAGAAAATATAGCAATTATGCATCAAATATAATAAAATTCTCTTACTAAAATATATGTAACTATGTGCAGACAAATGAAAAGAATATAAAATAAATATTATCAGAGGCAAAGACAAAGTGTCAATGTATGATTCAATACATGATTGAACATCCAGCAGAAGCAATGAATTGAGTGCATTGATCAATCACCGATAAGAAATAATAATAAAATAAATTATTCTACTTCATAGAAGGATCTGTGCAATGCACTTTGCCCTCAATAACTACATGTTCATTCATCGGATCTAATTAAAAATGATGAAACACTTCAGACTCCTGCTGGAGCACACTCACAACCCTGTCCCCACCTAGTGCCAGTTTACACTGGCTGTTAGCCGGTAGTGCCCCAGATCACATATTTGAGCATTGTAATTTGGCACCCTCTTCTCTGATCTTCTTGTCCAAGAAAATTTAAAAAATCTGTCCTCTAAGGGAAATTCTGTAGGCAGCTCTTACTATGGATTTGCTCTTGCTACTTAACCTTGGAAGTGATAGGCACACTCTGCAGAGTATCAGCAGAGATCAAACTGTCCAGAGGAACGGAACTAAAGCACACCGGTCTTGCTTTCAAAGGACTTTCTGTCTATTGGGAAAATAGGGCTGGACATGAACGTAACTTGCAGTTGTAAGTAGTAAATATGAATAATTTTTAAAAATCACTAAAAATTAATTTATAGTTTAAAAAGATGAGACATGATTTGACTTTAAAGGTTGGAATGCAGTTCAGCCGCCATTAGTGTTAATCAAAGATTAATTTTCAAGTAGGCGAGGGATTAAGAAAGCACAGAAGAGGTGCAGAGAATACAGCTCAGCCTTAAAGGCCTTGCCTAATGGGCCAAAGACCCTGGATTCCCTCCTGAACACTGTGTGGCGGGGAGCGGCAGGGCATACACGTTAGAAATGTATCATCAGTTGTGGGGATTAGAAAATTTTACCCATAATATTGAGCAAATTCAATCAGACCTGCAAGTTAAAATATCACATGGTTTCTTTTATATGAGAAACCCAAAATATAAAGAGAAAAATGAAAGCTAGATAATAGGAAACAAGGAGATAGATCTTTGCAAGAAGGAAAAGGATCGAGAGCTGAAGAGAGGAGGATGGGAGGAGAGAGGAAGGGAGTGAAAGAATTAAGATGTGTTCTCTACATGTATGTGCCAGTTCTTCACCAGTAATGTAATCACGATTCATCACAGACACGGACCAATAAAAATCCAAACCAAGAAACCTAGCCAGAGAAATGTGGCGAAGCAAAGCCACAGTTTTTGTTTTTTTTTTTAAATCAACTAATGAGAACACACTCACAAGTCCTGTGCTACCTTCTTTGCTACACCATAAATAAGATATTCTTTAATTCATACTTTAGTTGTTTTGGTGGCAAATTGTGGTGGATAGGAAAAAATTTATGCTAAGGAAAAAAATCCTTAATTTTACCTGGAAATGTATTACATCCAACTTATTAAAACTAATGAATTTGATTTGGAGAATAACTAAGTAGAGAATTTGTTTTTACAATATGTTCTGTGAAATAGACATATAAATGGAGAGCAAAATAAAAAATAATAGGGAGTAGGGAGATCTTTCTTAAATGTAAAGGGATCAAGAGACAGAGACAGAGGATGGAAAGAGAATGATAAAATGAATTAGAATGTGTTACGTACATGTACCAGCTCCAAATAAGGAATGTAAACATTATATACTGCAAACATATACTAATGAAGATATACATTGAGATTATTTTTGTTTAATATTGACCTTATTTTTATCATAAATCAATATATTGGTAGTAATAAAATTGTATGCAACATTAAAAATCAAAGCTTAGAAGATAACTTTTGTTACAGCAAGAAAAGTATGAAATGTTTATTGATTAAAATGCAGTTTTTTATTTTATCACTTTCCATTTAAGTTGTAAAATTTTACTTTTAGCAACAAAAAGTGCCAAGTATAATTTCCATTTAATTCAACATCTATGGCAAAGGCACCATACCTCTAATGTAACAAAATTTGTGAATTTAGGCTTGAACCAATGTTCCAGTCCTCAATTCCTTTGTCCATGTGATTTGTATTATATGTGTGACATAATCCCCTACTTTAACATAATCATTAGTTCATCATGGTCAGACTCTTCTCTTTCATGATTTTCAAGCTGACTTTTGAGGGACTAGAATCTATTTAATGTGGGGAGATTTGTGAGACTAATTCCTAGGCTTAATTCTACCTGTAAGGTACGTGTATAAATCCTACAGATTTTAGTAGAAAAAGAGAGATCACCATTAATTGCAAGTACATTGCTATGTCTCTATGTTCTCAGGATTGCAAATCACTTGCAATTTGTTGTCTAAATTTAAAAACCCTTATGATTTCTTGACAATTTGCTGTCAAAAATACCAACTACTTTTGCAGTCCTTAGATTCATTAATTTGATTTATATTTTCCACTCGTATAGACACTAACATTCTTCAAAAATGAATGTATTCACACAGCACATCTTTTTAAACTATAAAAAATGCACAAAATTATCATTTTGGTCCTATTTACTGACAGTCCTATTTCCTGTCCTTGTTAGCTTTCCGTTACCATGGCACTATTAGAAGCAACTTATGGTGGAAAAGACTGTGTAACTCAGACCTGCAAAGGTTTCAGTATGTGTTCACTGGGACCCCATCCTTTTGACCTACGGTCAAGCCGAACAATGCCCCAGGGTGGACATGGTGAAACACAGCTGCTTAGGGTAGCAGGTAACCAAAGAAAGATGAAAGAAAGGGACCAGTCCCAACAGCTACTACTACTTTGAGGACCTCTCTTCCTCTAATCACTACTCCTGCAAGGTTTCCATTACCTCCCAATAACACCACAGGCTGAAAACAAAGACTACAGCATGTAGGCTTGGGGAGATATTTTGACCCAAACTAGAACTGTCCATTTTACCTCTCTGAAGGACTTTGAATGTTTAGTTTCTCCCTTCCCTTTATTATTTTTTAAATTATTTCTTCATAATATTCATTTCTGACTCTAAAAATTAATATCACATTGTTGCTTAAGTTTCTGTATAATTTTAGCAAAATACTTAAAAGGCAATATAGGACAGTTCTGGTTGGGGTGAGAGAGGGCTCTTTGGGATTGTTTGTAAGGACATGTAACTTTAAGGATACATTGCACAAAGGTCACGAAAGACATTTTCAAAGTTGACTATGTCACTCTGTTAAAAGATATCTTCAGAGTCCTTTCAAGTTTCATAGTACATCTGTGGTGAAATTCAGGTATTCAATTTGATACATATTTGAAATCATGAGGACTTTTTACAGTGATTATTTTGTATTTCCTTTGCATCCTCAGATTTGCAGCAGTCAATATCCCCATAGTTTATTTTCGTCCTTCAAACAAGAACTCACAGCTGGTGTTGTAATGTGCTTAATTTCTCTACAGTGTCTAGCCATTTAGAATTCTGTTTTTATCCACAGGGTTTCAAGAGAATGGTTAGTGATTTCTCCCATTCCTGAACTGAATCTTCCCTGAGTTCCAAATCAAAGCTCAAACATCCTCTAATGGATGTGGCAGGGCCTGTGTCCCTGCTGAGTCGCTTATCCCTGTCAGTGGCGGTGGTTTTTTTCTGCCTGGGCTCCCTTTTGCCTTCCAGGCAAATCTCACAGTCTTCTTTCACTAACAGTCATCCAGCCACACCTGACAGGACTCCACTGCCCTTTGTCTGAAAGTGGACCACAAAAGCTGCCCTGGAAAACAGTTAAAGAGCCTGTAACCATCTTGGTCCTTCATGAAAGCATGAAATTTAACTGGAGATGATTTTCTTTTGTGTTTTACTGGGTCTGTTATTTAGATAGAAAAATATTCTTTTGTTCTCTTCCTCCTTGTTTCAATTGCTGTTGATATTTTTGCTGTTACTATTGTTGTTTTGTTCTCTTTTATTTTGTATATTAACACACACATGCACTTACACATATATTTTTAACTTCCGGGTCTGTCAGAGCACATTGCTTCTCATCTTTTATACTCCTGCTCAGGATGACAACAAAAAGAAAGCAGACTGATATTAACCAAGAAAAAAAAAAATACAGGAGAAAGCAAGGTAAAAATGTTGCTACTTCCACCCTTTCACTTGTTTTGCTATATTCTTTGCAAACTACATGTGCCACACATTTGCCTTAATTCCTTCCCTGCTACAAATCGCACAGTGCTCTAGGATTCATCTGCTTGACCTCTTCCACCAAGGCAGAGGAAACTTAAATAACTGTTAAACTACAATTTTCTGTTCACTTTTAAAACTCTCTGATGATTTATACTTATAACTATTTTCAGTGATTTAAAATCAAAGCACTCCAACAGTAGTTTCTTCTGCATTAACTCACTCATTTCCTAATAAAAAAAAAATTTGTTAAGGGAAAATGATAAATAATGGGTTGAAGGTTTCTGTTGAGATTTCTATTCGTATTTTTATGCTGTTGCTCTTATTTACCTCTGCAATATTATATTATGGCCATGTATTATTCTATATTTGGAATTGGACTTTTGAACACCTTTTTTTTTTCATTATCCCCCTCTCCTCCTAAATTAACACTTGAAAAATGCATGTGTAATTCATGGACAGATTTTCAGATATTCTTAAAGAGTCACATTTTAACCTCAGAAGTATTTGCGTTTTTCAGTCTCTGATACACAGTGTTGCATATAGAGTTGTTCATAACACTGTTGTATAATGAATGGCAAGGAAGAATGGAACAGTTTCAAATGTGGATTTAATTGTTCATAATATGCAGACTTCTTTGCAATGAGAGATGTTTTTGTTGTTGCGAGTGCAAATAAGGCTCAAATGAAACAAATATGGCATGACAACTGATAAAGAATAAATAATAGATTGATTTCTAATCTCCTTTGGGAGCAGACTCTAGGTCTCTCAATATAGTAAGTGGGCCAAGTGAGTGGTTACAACTATTTTCTTCAACATTATGTAAGAATCTGAAGACAAAAACTGTAGGCAGCAAGTTGCTGTTTGGACAGAATTTAAACTATTAAGAAAAATGTGTCAAATGGTCAAAAGGATGGCATTCCACGTATAAATCAGAACATAGTGACACACTGGATCATATATTTTTGGTTGGCACTCAGTGAAAAGTGAGGACACAAGGGTATTTATAAACTTAGATAAACAGCCACTGTTTAGTCTGGAAACTGAGATTAGAGTCATTCTAAAATTGACAGAAGGGAAAGTTAGGGAACAGGAGAGAAAGAATAAGGCCTACTGCAGAGAGCCGAAAGGGATCATCATGGTGCTGAAGTGTTACAAGTTATGTTAGTTCATTTTTATTTTAATTTCTTAACACAGGCCAACATAATAAGAAACCGTAACAGAAGACAAGTTCCTGCTGAGTGTAGTTCAAATCATTATTTGTCAAGTACCTCTTATGTAAAAGGAGCTTTGCCAGAAACCACAGCATTATTTCATGCATGGGATCTAATAATACTTCAATTATGAATCGTTCTTCTTGCTGCTCAAGGACTAGAGAAAATCAAACTCAATATGAAGCCATGCCTATTCATCTGCTTGGGAGAAGCTGAGGCTCAACAGCCTTTTTTATTTTAAACAAATAAAATGTAAAAAAGGTCAATTTAATTAGAGATTCACATAGGAAGATCTCAAATATTTCTGCTGGTCTGGTAAACTTGGAGATATTGTTTTCATTATTTGCTATGCTTTACTTGAGATTTAAAAAAAAAAAAAAAAAAAAACTTTTCTACTTGCATTATCCAAAAAGGATTGCATTGAAATGGAAGGCAAATTGTAAGAACCTAACAATCCAGTTTCCCAGAACATGTAGTCTCAGTGAAGTAGTATTGAAGATGAAAATTGATTCTCTTTTGCTCTGAGTTGTCTTATTGTAATTTAAACTGTACTACAGTTTAGTAAAAGTAGTTCACAGTGTATAATCTACCCAACAAGGTCTTTCAAAATATTGAACCAAATATAATAGGATCTATAACGTTGGCTTAATAAAATTATATCTGAATTCTAAAAGCAGTCTGTAACTTATATTCTACTATCATAGATTTTGCTTTCTGTCTATATAAATACATTGTAAAGGGTATCTACTTCAATATGTATTATCATACAAGATGAAAGTTCCCCTCAAAATTATCATTAGTTATAAAATATATTTATAATTCATATTGCTGCAAAAATGAAAATGAGTTCATTATTTTTATTGATTCTCAAAGGGTTACATTTTAGAAATTATTTCAAGGTCATCCAAAGGATATTTTAAAGTACCTACATGAATCAAATAGTGTATATTTGCGTGATGATCACCTTACTTTTTCTATATGTATACATATTTGAACAAGAAACGGAGTTTTATAATGAATTGAAGAATGAACTATCTTCTATTTTTAAAGATTAAAACAAGTGCAAAGCTACTTATGAATTAAATTAAATTGATATTATAATTTCTGGAAATACTAAGGCTATACACTATTGATTGTATTCACAGACAAATTAAATTTTCAATGTTTCAGAAAATTTTCTAGAATATTGTAGAGACTCTTTAGTCATTTATCCTTATCTGACACATAGTCAGACTATTGCCCCAAGGTTTCTTTCAATGTCATAATTTTCTGTTTTACTTTTGCATGGTAAGATTTCTACCATACATGTTCTCTAAACCTTTAGTAATAGGTTAAAATATCACTTTTAAATTAGTAGACCCAAAAATATATGCGCTACTTCAATATTCTCCTCAATAAAGAGATTCATTAAAACTATGCGCATTGACTGACTACTTCTAAGACAATTTTTGTTTTTTGGGCAGCCCTATATCTCTAGATCTCTCCCACATGAAATTTTCCACAGTTCACCAACTAAAATTTTTCTTTGCTTTGACTTATTACATTATGTCCTTTCTTGAGCTGTTCCAATTAACAATTTGAAAACAAATCTAATACATTAGCTATATCAGCTTCATATCAAAATTACCTACAAGTGCCGGAGATTTAGCTCAGTGGTTCCACCGCCTGCCCTGCAAGCGCAAGGACCCAAGTTCAATCCCTGGTACCAAAAGAAAAAGAAAAAAATTTCCCTACCAGCTTCTGTCTGTATCCAAGCTGTTGAGGGTTAAAGTTAGGAACCAAGCTTGGGAGCATATTATTAGAGATGGTCTGTTAATTGATGATGAAAAAGCATTTTCTCATCACAGACATTCAATTTTTCTGTTTCCCTTTATTCAGTTCATATTAAATTGTATTTGTTTGAACGTTATTTAAAACTTTCTACAATTTTGTTTCTAGGTGTATATAATGTTTAGAGATTTTTCTTCTTGCTCTTGTTGCCTAATTTTGTTCTTTCTGAAAGGCAAATTTTGTTGACGCATATTTGTATATACAAACATGTTGTATATCTACACACATGCATATACATGTGTATATATGTGTACAATTTTTTCAGTTTCACTGACATTTTCTTCCTCAAGACTAAAAGTTTTCTTTTTTGAGTTCAGTGAGCCTTCTGCCAAGCACATTTTTTGCAGTTCCAGTGAAGTACAGAATATCCCTCGTCAAGAGCTCATTATTTTGCTGTGTTAGACCTTTCTAGGTGGGAAGCTCAATGCTTCATAAATCCTCTTTTCTTTTAAAAAGTCAAACCTTCAGCTGGAAAGTTGAAAAAACATTTTTATGTCTCCATGTCATAAAGTTTTCCGTGCTAGCCAAATATACTGCAACTTTCTTAATTACTGATAATATTTCATATGAAATTTCTCATAATTATATAAATAATGTACAATAGGCTGGAACCATTAAAGAGACTCCTAATCTACCACAGCATATTATCATATTTATTTATATATCTACATTCGTATTTTCTGAGTTCTGGGGCCAGTGTCTTAAATCTTTTCCCTAGTGGATCAGTTATGAATACACAAACATGTTTGTGCCCATAAATATTTAGTTTCTACCTTTTCCTTAGATTAAGGAATTGGTAAATAGAAACAAGTTTATATTAATCATGATGTCATATACTATAACTTGATATATCTGCTTCCTTAAAGGTCAAATATTTTGGTAGAGTATGTCATGACTGCTGTATTACTATGCCATTTGCATAATGCAATTCCTTACTGCTTTTTCCTATTCTGTGACCTACTGTAGAATAGAAAATTAATATATATATATTTTTAAATGCTTCTTTTGCCAGGAAAGACAATGTTGTTTCAATTATTAAGTAGATTATTTATATTTTCTGTATAGCATGCCTTCAACAATGCAACATATACAATTATATTTATATGTGTATAATTTTTAATTTTATTCTCTATATTTCACTGAAGCTTTGAAAAATTATCTTTCTGTGACATTAATTTAGTAACGTGCAATCTAGAAAAAAAATTTATGTACTGGATCCTGATTATCATAAATGTACCTATATAAAACAATTCTAATTTATGTTATAGAACTATTTGATATGAAGATAAGAACCCCACTTTTATTATCCAATGGTATATTAATGGGTGACTAATACCCAATGAATTAAAGGAGGATGGGTATAATTAGCCTCACAATTTCAGCCCATGGTCTACTGGTTTCAAGAGAAAAACATCATGGTGGATGAGCATGGTGGTACAGAGCTGTGTAGTTCATGGAGGCTATGAAGCAGAGCAGGGAGGAAAGCCAGAGAGGATCGGGTGTACTGGAGGCCACAACTCAGACACATTCAGACATGGCCAGAAATGAGCTCCTATGATCCTTTGGTGGTTCCCAAACCAAGCAATTTGACAGAATTGAGATTAAGCATCATAAATGGTCCACTTATTCTTAGTGCAAAGTAGTTAAACGACACTGAGTTCTCTGCAGCAGTAACATTGAACTGGAGTGCAGCCTGTGAGTGGAGCTTGTCCTTCAGCTCAACATCTGCAGAATGAAGAAGGCTTGGGTGGAGCGAGAAATTGAGCTGCCAGGCATTTCTAATGCCAATTAAAGGCTCTTCTCATGGGAAAACTCTGGGGCTAAACTTGTCCTTTCTTACTGTCAGCAGTGGTAGGAAAATGGCCTGAACTTCACAACTTGGCAGCAGATCTTGATTATATGATGCTCCAGAAGACTGCAGCCTTGCTTTGTGCACCAGGCTCCAGCTAGGGTAACAATTATTTCCTTGAAGAAGAAGATCTGAACAGCACATGCAAATGTACACCACGGGTGTCATTTCACTAATGTACATTCTGGCTGAGGAATAAAACTGATAAAATATTGTAGGCTGTGTTCACTTGAGGAGAATAATTTCAATTGCTGGTGAAATGGTGAAGAGGTAATTGACATTGTAATTTTGATCAGGGTCCTACAATGTGTCACTTTTGATTGTGTGATTTGGGCTATTTATACTCTAGAATTCTAGGCAATTGAAATTATTATTTATAATATATATATACATACATATATATATACACACACACATATATATATATATATATATATATATATATATATATATATATATTGCTTTGCTATAAAAAGCAAAGAATTGGGGCTGGAGATTTAGCTCAGTGGTTCCACCTCCTGCCTTGCAAATGCAAGGTCCTGAGTTCAATCCCCAGTACCAAAAAAAAAAAAAAAAGCAAAGAATTTAGCACATTTTTCTTTACTAGTTTCTGTGAGTTTATTATAATACATAGCATTTAAAAAGTATATAATACAGAATTAACTATTGTATCCATCATTAACTTCCCCATGGTATGCTCATCCTAGTGAGAGAGCTTCAAATCATAGTTAAATTTTTAAAAGTATCAATGTGGTGTTTCCATAGAAATATCATCTCTACCAGTAGTTTTTACAGATTTTTTATGTGTTATCATCTCCATAATTTGGTAAAAATACTTTGTTCCTATCACTTGCTGTCAGAATGTTTGGGACAGTCCCCCCAGCTCACCATGAAGTTTAGGATACCCTGGGTTTCAGGTCATTTGTATTTCTTACATCTTTTAGCTGCTGCATCCATGTCCAAAATGCTTATTACCTCCTCCCTCCTCTGTCTTTGTACTCTTTTCCTTCCCCTGTAGTTTGGCTGTGTCAAGTTTTCAAACTAGGGCACTCAATTTGAGAATAAATATTAGCAATACCAACTCCCTAATAATTGCCCCTTCATGTTCTCTTGTGTTTCCCAAGGTTAAAAAAAGTCGCACATACACATTTTATCCATTAAAGGAAATGTGAATCTTTAATGGCAGCATTACTAAGTATATTTTGTTTTGCTTATGTCTGTCATAGATAACACAGCCAGCATTCTGACAAGGCGGAGGAGATTTAGTCGAACTATTCAGGATGTGTATTATCTGCCCATTATGATCTCTGATGGTGGAATCCCCTCTCTCAGCAGCAGCAGCACCCTCACCATCAGGGTTTGTGCATGCGAGAGAGATGGGCGCGTGCGGACCTGCCACGCAGAAGCCTTTCTGTCCTCCGCCGGTCTGAGCACTGGGGCCCTAATCGCTATTCTGCTCTGTGTTGTCATCCTCCTGGGTAAGTCATTCTGCACCTGGGTTATGTGATGTGAGTCTGAGTAGGAGTAGGCCATTTTTACACTGTATAAGTACCAGGAATGCATTAATGTGGGAAAGAATACATCACTGAACACATTTGCTTTTAATTAACTTTCACAGTACTCTGTAATCTACAATTAATTTGATTCCAACATGATGAAAGCTTTGGAATATCAGAGAAAGAATGAAAACTGAATAGTTTAGGAAAGAAATCATAAAATACTCTGAATCCTACCTAGGAAAAGTTTTGACAATTTATTTCCAAGAACATAATTCTAAATGAATCTCATTAAGACTCAAAGCATTTGGATGTTATTCACATAGGAAAAATAAAAATAGAAATCTAATGTATGGCAAGAGGACTCTAATTAATAACAATATTGAATTGTATACTGGAAACTGCCAAGAGAGTAGATTTAGGTAGATTTACATACACAAAAAATGGGGATAACTTAGATGATGAATATGTTAATTAATTTGACAATAGATAATATTTCACAATGAACTAATATATAAAATATCATATTGATACCATAAACCTATATGGTAAATAAGAAACTTCCATTGGTCCAAAATATTAGTTAGTCCCTATTGTTTTCTTTTTTAAAAACACTGATTCCAGCTTACTTCATTCAAATATATCAACATTTTATTAAATTAAATTCAAACCAGTAGAATTTTTAAAATTTGAAATTTACATTATTTTATTAAAAAGTGTCTAATTTTACATTACCTGTGTTAATATTCTAAATATTATCCTAATTTTTTAAATCTCATATTACAATAAACCCTTTGCATTTCCATTTATAGTAAAATACAGTAAAAAAAATGACAAACTCAGATTTTATAATAAAGATATCAGTCATTTCTGGTTCAAAGTGTAGAGTAGTTACAAGTTCATTTTTCTGTTCCCACACTCTTCCTTTCCCTTAGCAGACTTAACTTCTTTTCCTTTTTGGGTTCTTCCCATAAATGACAATGGAAGTGTATGTTTTGCCCTAAGTTCTTGTGAGGAGTGCTCCCTAGTTTGTTCCTGGTACGGATGACAAATTACTTGCATAGATGGAGGGAACAGTAAGATGGAAGAAGACTGAAAAGGAGCAGGAATGAGACCATTTGGAATTTGTTAGGCAGGCCAAAGGTTGACTGTAATCCAGATGGGTAAAGAAAGATTTAAAATAAGACAATTTTAGGATATAATTTGCAATTTACAAAAGATCGCAATGGATTAATTGGAGACTAAGTCTCCTGCTGTCATGAGACCCCATAGACAAAACAGTTAAGAGGAAGACAGTTTGTCCCGCTCAGAGAATATAATTTGCATTAGGATATTTTCAGAGAATCTAAAGGAAACTGAGTAATGTCAAGACACTTTACATGAAATCAATTGTAACCTTTGAAAAACTTAGATATCTAGGTGAGGTAGCAAGACAAGTCTCTTTGTCTCTTCTGAATGAGAACCCTAATTTCATCTGAGCTACAGACACTGAAGATGCATTTTTTTTTAAGTCACACAACAGACAAATATTCAGAGACCAAAGACTAGGTCTGAGCTATGTAGTGTAATCAGTAGGTCAAGAAAGATAAGGTAGCAGAGGATAGTGAGGAAGTGAAGAAGACAGAAAATTAGAGAAACATAATATCATAAAGATCAAGGGAATAATTGTTTCAAAGAGGACAATATGCTATGCAGAAACAGTAAACAGTGTCAAAGCTACTTAGAGCTTAAAAAAATTGAGCTCCAAAATTATGACTTAAATTTAGCTGTGGGGAACATGGGGGTTTGGTGTACCACAGCAAGAAGTGTCTCACTGCAGTACATCTGTGACACAAAATGTATGGGACCAAGGAAGCAAGGAAAATATTGGGTTTCCAAAATTTGATTTATTTCTATAATTATTGAACATATTTGTATTTCCTCTATACAGTCAAATATTTATGATTTTGCCCTTGAAAATTAAAAAAAAGACCACAAAACACTCCAAAGTTAAAAAGCAAAGCTATACAACAACAGATACTCTAGAATATTCCAGGGTTCCTAAGTGAAGTCACAGAAAATAGAGCTCAGTGATTTTTTTTTTTTTTTTTTTTTGTACCAGCGACCTCGTGCTTGAGAGGCAGGCAGTGGAACAACTGAGCTAAATCCTCAGCCCAGAGCTTGGTGGTTTTAATATGAGTATTTCTGGGGTGCTTGTTCTATAAGACAGTCTATTTGAAGAAGATAAATTATCTTCAATTATTTTTGGATATAAGGTGAAATTTTAAAAATAACTGAAAAAATTTTAATGTAAAAGAAAGTTTCAAGGTATATTATGGAACAGAATATAATTATTTCATGGAAATGGTACTTTATTTTTATTGACTTCCATGAAAATATTTTTTAGACTCTGGTATAAATGACAGAATGTTTGTATTATGTATATTATTCCTCAGGAATTCTGAACAATGTTAGAATTTGAAATTTTATTTTTATAGATCATTTTATACTTTTACGATATAGAATAATTTCTTGAGCCTGTGTTTAAGAACTAATAATTATAATATAATTTAAAATTTATATGGTATTGCAAAAGTTTATATGATTATTCAGACAATATCTGCCCAACAGATTTAAAATATAGTCATTTGGAAAATAAAATTAATTTCAAAGTTTATTTGTAAGCTCACAATTTTCATTGAAAGTATCACTAACACCAAAGATAGGAAAAATACCTTATACCATCTGAAATTCTGAAATAACATTCATATGTAAAATTCAAACAAATTATTGAATTAATATGATAATGAAAACCATATTAGGTATTAGCTTTATGGTTTATAAAAATAAACTGTGTTTGTATAAATCCAGTACTAGCTTTAGATAATTAATTGAGATATCAGGTGACTCCTGTCACTTTCTGAACATGTGAAAATGAAATTTCAGCTAAAAGGAATTTAAAATTATCTGTCAATTCTCATTATGCTTATTTTGTCTTATTATAGTTTAGTATATATTTTAACACTTTATAATCTGGATATATTCTTTGTACATTTTGCTTATTTGAAAATGTTGTTTGAAAGCCAAAAAAAATCTTAATTTTAAATGATACAAGTAGATAAAATCCTTGACAATGTCTCTGTATTCTAAATTTTAGCTATTTTATTTACCAGCAGATTAAAGGTTTCCATTTTAATAGCTAAAATAGTCTGCTTCATTTTTATTTCATTTCAGTACAGGCTAAAACATGCAAGTCTAGATTCATTCTCCTGCATATGGAAAACTAGTTTATGGCGCCTATAGAAATCAGTATAGAGACTCCTCAAAAATTATTTTCCCAATTTTATTTACCATATGGATCCAATTAATGAATAAATCTCACCAAATTCATTTTAAATTTCTTACATACAAATATAATACCAAAGATGTCCAAACTTGAAGATAAGGGAAGAAAAAAAAGTACACTAAAAACTAAAAAAAATCTGTTTTAAAGCAAAAGGCTCTTAAAAATACTATAGCCTATTTAAGTTCCACCCCAGAATACAAAACTAAAATTCTCTAATTATATGAGTAATCATTTATAGTTTTCAACAAAAAGGACAATTTATTTTATATTATATGACCCCAAATTACCTACTAGAAGAGGTATCATATATCATATGCTTAATTTTTGGTGTGTGGTACAGGTCATATGCTTAGTTTGGGAGACTATGGAATTCATTTGAATATTTCATTTGGCTTCTAGTTTTTTAATAAAATTTTGAATCTCTCTTTCTATCTATGTATGTTTCAATATATCAATATTTATATACATTTTGTGTGGATTGATTATCTAATACTAAATGTTGTCCTTGGGGTTCTTTAGAAACATTAAGTTTTCAACTGTCCAAAAATATCCTCCAGTAAAATTAAGAGTATAACATGAGTAACCATGAACTGAATTTTTAAAATATTTAAGCATAATTTTCTTAGTAAGGTTATTAACATTCATGAGTATTCACTTAACACAATGTTACTTTTCCATTGTTCACAAACATTATTCTTCTGTTTATTCATGTAAGAATTATTCTATAGTATCTGCTTTGTGCCATATACTCCAGAAATATATGCAGAACCAAACATAAATGAATATCAATTTGCAAGAAACACATCATAGCATCCATATTCCAGCGTTTTTCTCAGAACTGATTTGAATTTGCCTTTACTGAATTTATATGTTCTGCATGCTTTGATGTTCTGATATAATTATAACCTACATTCTCTTTTACTAAGGGTATAACAGATTACATTATTATTTATATGTTGACCCTTCTAAGAAGCAGGTATGTAACTAACCTAGAAATATATAGTTACTGATAAATGTCTATAATTGGAAAATAGATTTAAGGATTTAAAGTTCAAACTAATAATATTGACATTTTGATCAAAACATATCAGGAATGTTTTCCTAACTTTTGGAGAATAAACTAATATAAGCAACTGTAATGAAAAATATCACTATCCCCCATAATGCATTAAGTAGATATATTACACAAAATGATTGAAACATTGCACTAATGTTAGTGAAGGATGCAGATTGCCTCCATACTTCTGAAATGGTATTAATTACATTTTTCCTATTATGCATGCACATAAATTTCCTTGACATCAACAACAAACCATTTCAAAGAATAAAGGAAAATATCTTGATATATTAATAAAGGCAAGAAATTTTAATGTAATAAATTATGTAGTTTGTATAAATAGCTGGTTAAATGTAGAATAGCTTCCTCAATTAATCATAAAGACAAACAGATATGCAGTTTATGATAACTTCTAAGCCTTTGAATAGAATGAATAAGTTACTTCAAGGTGTAGTTCAGAAGCTTTGAATTAGAAAACTGAGAGGTACATTTATTCTAAACATTACAAAGAGGTTTAAAAGACATATTTATTGCATTCGGTAAATCTTTTCCCCTCAGAAAACAAAACAACTATTTCCTAAAGATTGCTTACAAGAATTTTTGGTAGATATAATGTAAGTTAAATGTGAATTTCAGATAAAAATGTGTGCAGATATATGAATGTATCATAGGATAAATATGTCAAGTGCAGTGATATAATATTTGTTACATAAATATGCTTTATTGGGCCGGGGATTTAGCTCAGTGGTTTCACTGCCTGCTGTGCAAGTGCAAGGACCCGAGTTTGATCCCTGGTACCAAAAAAAATAAATAAATAAAAAATAAAAAGAAAATAAATAAATAAATAAATAAATATGCTTTATGAAATATTTTTGTTTGTAGGTAAGAATCCCAAGTATTCATGGGCACCATATTATATTTTACATACATACACATATAAGTATTTGTGTATAAAATGTACATTTGTGTTTATCTCATTTACATATAATTGGGTGTCCTGCTTTTCTCTTTTTGTGATAAACTTAATAATATAAGATATCAGCTTAATGTAGTTCCCTAAGTACTGTGTTATAATGTACAAAAGTTGAAGATATTAACAAACCTCATAACTACTACTATAAAGTTTACAATATTAGTTGTGCATGAAGAAAACCATCTACAAAGTTGTAGTACACTATTGGGCCTAGTTGCAGTCTATAACAAAGCTGATGTGAGGTAATTATTTCTATTTAGTAACAATTTAGTATACCAAATAGATTTAAAATAAAGAGAAGTTGCTGAAGGAAAGTTGGTGAACTTTATTTTTGTCACCTGATCTAGAGATATTAACATTATTGGTGCTATTGTCTAATCCACAGTACTGACAGAACCACCAGTGAGCCACAGTCCAACTGGTCACTCAGTTGCTCATTACACACACACACACACACACACGCACACACAGGCACACACTCACACACACACACACACACACACAGTGAAGTGAAAAATTGTACCAGAAATATCATTGACTTTGTTGTGAGAAGCCCTACATTATGGCTCCAGCTCTTCCAGGAGCTATCTGTGTGAACCGTTCCTTAGATCATAATTATATTTATAACCTCTCCTTAGTCTCAGTTTCCAAATAGAATAATTGAGTAAAACTATAGCTCTGTCATTAAGATGAAATAAGAAAGTTCTATGAAAATGATTCTCAGAGCAGTTTCTGTGTACAAAAAAGGTAACATTTTTAGCTTGAAAGACACACGTAACTATGAATACATAATTATATAAAGTTGATAATGCACAAATGAGATCAACCACATGCAATATCCCTTCTTTGATTGTCTACAATATATAAAAAATTGAAGGTAGAAGCTCCTTCTTCCAATTTTGCAGAAACAATATATCCTGCCTTTAGTATATCTACCTAAAATGATTAAGCATATATAGATAGACCAATGCATTTTTATTTTTGCATTCAAAATTTCATACTTCTTTTCTGTCACCTACTTTCTTCACTTAAAATACTGAACAATTACTCTGCAATGTGAGTCGAGAAACTTGAATTCCTGAGCCTCTTAATGAGAATATTATGATTTCCCGCAGATCAGCAATGCATATTGCTTCATTGGGGCACTCATTTTTTATCTTTTTGTAGACCTTGAAATATCTTGTGTTGTTATTCAGAGTGCGCAAAAGTAAGGGCTTTGCTTCAGGGCAGTTGGTGACAGGGACTGGAAATTGCTGATGTCGAATTTCCCCCAAATGTCTTTCTTTCCCCTAATTCTTCATTCTCTTTCTATTTTCCTTCAGCAATTGTAGTACTTTTTATCACCCTGAGGCGCAGTAAAAAAGAGCCACTGATCATCTCAGAAGAAGATGTGCGAGAGAATGTGGTCACCTACGACGATGAAGGAGGTGGGGAGGAAGACACTGAGGCCTTTGATATCACAGCCTTGAGAAACCCTTCCGCTGCTGAGGAGCTCAAGTACAGGAGAGATATTCGACCGGAAGTGAAGCTCACTCCAAGACACCAGACACTATCTGCCCTAGAAAGTATAGATGTCCAGGAGTTTATTAAGCAAAGACTGGCAGAAGCAGACCTAGACCCCAGTGTCCCCCCATATGACTCTCTTCAGACTTACGCCTATGAGGGTCAGAGGTCAGAAGCTGGGTCTATCAGCTCACTGGATTCAGCAACCACACAATCAGATCAGGATTATCACTATCTTGGAGACTGGGGTCCCGAGTTTAAAAAGTTAGCTGAACTCTATGGAGAAATAGAATCTGAAAGAACAACTTAGTGGCTGATCCTTGGAATCGTGTAGATTTTACTTCCTGAGCAAGTGAAGATGAACCTCAGCAATGACAAGGAAGATGCTTGCAAACTGTTCCTGAAACTGGACAAACTGTGCACAGCTCCTGTAGAAACAAGTGCCCTTTTTATAAGCAAAACTGGGTTATATAATTGGAAGAAAGTCAAATATTAAAAAACAGAGAAAAAGCTATTATTCCTTGTGTATATTTTCAATTGATCAATAAAGTCTGTCGTACGTTTAATTAAGAATACCTGAAATAAGCCAAACAATGAATATTTGTTTCAATACTTGTGATTTTTTTCCCCAAAGCAAATAAAAACAAAAGAAAAGAAAAAACTTGACAAGGGAGCTCAAACTCAAGAGAACTACAACTTATAGGGGTGGTACACTGAAAAGGAAACTTGTGAAGCAATCATGAGTTTTTTCCACTTTTCTGGGTAGACCCTTAAGACCACACTCTGTTATTGTGACAACCCTCGTAAGTCTTGTCTTGTTTGTCAATCACATGAGGCATTCCCAGTGTATCAGGCCGCTCTGTCATGGACTGTTCTGTACCATTTCCCTGTGTCCTCCCCAAGTCTTCTCTTCATACCAGATGGAGGGAGCAAGGGATTTGCTGCCTGCACTCTAATGTATGCAATTTTGGTGCACACCTGTGCACCAATTGTCTCTGTCCCTTCTGTCCTCTTTCATTTTAACAGGAGACCCCCTTTTCTAAATAGAAACAATGAATGGTTTAAAATAAACTCCTGTAAAGCCAGGAAGACTTTAAGTTTAAAAAAAAAAAAAAACCAGCTAAAATCTTATCCTGTGTGTCATGTTATGGAACATCAAGTTCTTCTTTAGTTTGCACGTGTAAATTGGCTATTTTAATCATTTCTGTAACTAAATTTAATTGTCCAAAGTTTCACTGATCAGTTTATACTGCAGTCTACTTACTGATTTATGTCATGGAAACTTATCCAACATATGCGCTTCACCTGGTAACATCGTAGCCTGAAAAAAACCCTGCCCTCTTATGAACACTGGCTTCATAGACTCATGGTTGAATTACCTTCATTCTTTACACACATTCAGACTCTTCCAATTTCACTATGTGATTAGTTCCTACACTTGTGGTATCTACAGGAAAATATGTAGGATTTGGCATAAAAATATTAGATTCACACTTTTCCTTGGACACAATCTTGAAAGTTGAGAGTTTCGTGGCTTTGGAATAACAAAATAAAAATGACACTTTCTTCCCTGCCTACCTCACAGGGTTGTTGTGAGGGGCGTATGAGCATGTGTAAAAATATTTTGCACACTGAAAACTCCTGTGCTCCAGAAAGCCTTGCAGACACTAATTTTAATTATTTTGTTATAAATATATGTTTACAGGCATTTTGCATAAAATATATTATCATGGGAGAATTTCATGAAACCTTCA